>NC_051181.1:105547919-105638260 GCF_013339695.2 Rhipicephalus sanguineus
TGTGTAAGACAGATGAAAGCAGACACCGTCAAAGTTCTATTTCGTCACAGTGAGCTAAAGTCGGAAATTCAAGGCGGCGTTGCCACCCATCCTCTTCTTTTTTATTACGATGAAGATTTGCTATATCGCATAATGCTTGGTGCGATGAAAAAGCCTTGAACAAGAGGTGTCGCTGGAACCGACGTTTCGACGAGTAGTCTTTACTTCTTCGAGGCTGCAACACAAGACAAGGCCACCTGTCGAAACGTCCGCTACAGCAACACCCCCGGTTCGAGGATTTCTTTAATCTCTCCAAACCTCCATCTTCTTCAAAAGTTCTGCCTTAATGCTTGGTGCATATTATATGACTGAGCAACCGAGTTTTCTTGTCACACCAACATATTTCAGAATTCTTTTTTCCCGAGAAGGGCAACCAATTGGAGTTCACTCTCCTCAGCTCTAGTCGAATGCCCATCGCTGTCATCTTATCTACAGTCCTTTCACTCCATAACATATAGCTCTGACGTAGTATACATGACCGTTGATGGTCTTTTGTTGCATTCATGCATATATTCACTCGCTAAGCTTTTCATTGTAATATTGTCATTTAAATATATTGCTGCATCTATTTTTATGTGTTTGTTCTTTTCTTTATCATTTTAATTCAATGTTTGTCCTGATGTTCAGTTGTGGCATTTCTATATTTATGTATTCGCTAAATGAGGTTTTGTTGAAATCCACGTAAATATATTGCTGCAATGCCTTGTATGTGTTTAATGTATCCATTTTATGGGCTATTTCGTAACCCACTCCTGTCTAAGGTCTGAAATACAGACTGGCAGTATCGTAACAAAAAAAAAAAAATAAGCAGTCAAGAACAGGACGTCATTTTTCTCTTCTTTCTTTTGCCTACCTTACCTGGTTTACTAAGAATCTTCTCACGGCTAGAATGGCGTTCTTTTATATATTTTCGAAGGCTAATTTAATATTGCAAGGGGTGTCATTTCTCTCTTTAGTGACTCTTTGACGTTATGCAAATCACATTGGGTTCCATCACTTTTCATCCTGTTAATTCGCAGCTTATGCCCCTATTTCCTTGCAATCATCAAAATTTCGACTGGGTACTGCCAGTCTTTGTATCAGGCCAGTCCTTGCAACAAAGCTGCCCTTACTGCTGTGTGGTCACACGTCGCGGCCATAATAGTGCCTTCCTACCCTGGTTGCCTTCCGATTCCGGGCCAGCGCATGTATTTTCTACAATGGACAGCACCATCCGCTCTTGCGAGGACTCTGTGCAGCCGCCAAACACATGACGCAGTCTCAGACACGTGCTTTGCAATGTGCCTCCTTTCGGCTGTCCGCTCAGCCAATAAGATGGGTTAGGAAGGGCGTAAAGAAGTGTTGAATGGAATGATATTGCTCAAAAAGAAAAAAATATATATATATTAAGGCACTTTCGTCTAGCTCCGCACTTCCTTCAGGCTCGGCACTAGTGGTGCAACGCCTGAAGGAAGTCCGGAGCTGGGCGGCCTTCTTTGTTTCTCTTGAGTTTTCTCTGTCTTTCTTTTTCACTATTCTCCGATTTTTCCGTGTTTTTCTCTCTCTGTTTATTTCTATTTATTTATTTATTTATTTCTCTCTATATATCTTTCTTCCTTCGATTAATGTATTTCCCATTCTTTCTACGTTATACTTTACTCTCTCCCCTCCTTCTTTCTCAACTCTTCACCCTCGCTTCCTTTTGCCACCCCATTGATATACCATGTATACAGTATACACAAGACTATGCTATGCTCTCCTAGCGTGCCTGGATAGCCGAGTGGTTAGGACGCTCGCCTTCGGATCATGGGAATGTGGGTTCGAATCCCGCCTCGTGAGGACTTTTTTCTCTCGCCAAGAATTTCTCTCTTTCTCTTCCCTTCTATCTCTTTCTCTCTCTCTGTACTTGTTCTCTCACCCATCAGGGTTATTACAGGCCATGCCGTAGAAATTGGCGCACGTGTTCTGGGAGCAAAGCAGAAGAGGACCGAAGAGAGCGCGTGCCAGTTCATTGATTATGATGGTTTTTCTGTTCACGCGTCATGGACTAATGCTCAATTTAAACAGTTGCGCTGTTAAAATTTCTGCAGCACGTTACCATTTGTAACACTTGAAGGCAAAAGCCCGCTTTACACTTGGTAATGCATTAAGTTATACGATAAGGGACCACAGTGCTTTCACGACATAACGATCTTGCCAGTGCGAGATACTACACGCATATAAATTACCTAGACGTTCTCGGTCGATTGCGTTGTCTCCTCTCCCCGAAGCTTGCTGGCCTCACAGCAGGACGCATTAGCGACGTAAGCTATGTGAGTTTCAATACCCATTCATTCGCCTGCCGTGTCAACAGATATACTTAAAGGGACACTAAAGAGAAACAATGAATTGTTTTAAACTGATAAAGTGAGCTCAGAAACTCTTGTGTAGGTTATTTCACACACCATAGGTTTATTATTAGAGGAGGAAACCAAGTTCAAAGTCTTCATTTTTTAAATTTCGCGCCGAACTTTGTAATTCGTGACGTAAAAGATTTCAAAGAGCATTTAACTTATTTTGGCGCCACTGGCTCGATGAAATTTCCACGAAACTCATCACCCATCTGCCCATCACCCATCAGTTTAGTGCTCTGTGTGTCGTCTTCTTGTTCCCGTCTTTGTGCGCTTAACGGTTTCATAATGTCAGTGTACCAACTAGCTCGGACCCAGCCTCTTATTCTGGCTCCCTCAGAGGGACAATGTACTTCGATTTAACCGATTAGGAACTACGTAGGCCCAAGCAGGCGCCGTCAAAAATATGTGACGTCTCGGCAAATGGTGCGGGAATGCCAAGGTGGCGTCACCACCTGTATTTCCTTTTTGAGCGTTTTCTCGCTTATTAAGCGTCTTCTCGCAGCAAGCGTGGTGTTTTTGGTATCGTGAAAAACTACTTACTAATGCCAGAAAAATCGTTTTGCTCTTTAGTGTCCCTTTAAGGCTTTCGCCTTAAAACACGACAGCGAGAATCAGGTTACGCTCATAGCAACCTGTCGTGAATTATCGACAAGTTGACAGCTACGAAACATTTTCGACGCAACGGGCAAAACTATAGTAGAACGCGGTGGGAGCACAATAAATTAGAGATTTAATTAGGTTTGGCTGAACTATAAAAGTTGAAAACATTTTATTCGACGAGAAGAGGAAACATAACTTCATTACTTAGCTGCATTAGGCTCGTAGTTCAAAAAATGTTCTGCGCCACACAAGAACGCCCCTTCTCTTATCTATATCTCTAGACCAAATCTCATAGGTATGTATATACACTTCAATGCGCGTCTCACTGAGACCAGTGTTAGTTTTCAGGCGAGAGAGTGTGGCGTGTGTCGCACCGCACGCTTCAGTTTGAAAGTGTGCATACAGCGATAGCGTGGCGCCGTAGAAAACTGAAAAAGCCACTGAAAAACACGAGATACTTGTGATAAGCGATCGCTCCTCTGTCAACATCCACCAGCCGCGGTTCTCGCGGGTCAAGGCTGTCGAGGTCAAAACAACAGCGCCTGTAGTGATACCACGCACGCGGCGCTTGCATATCACGCCTTGATTGTCATCCAAAAGTAAGCGTCAGTTATTCTCAGTAGCAGGACAGTCGCTTCAGACGAGGGAGCTTGCCCTAGACTGTATAGCGCGTTTCCCGCTGAACTAAAGACCCGAAGTCCTACGCAGCAAAGCTGGGATTGCCACCCGGCTCCCCTAACACCCAGTGCGGTATACATGTGTACACCCATGTGACCTAATGAGCTAATTAGGGAAGTCTTGTCATCGGGTGTAAAGAATATCGCAATTTGTCAAAGAAAACGTAAGTCAAGTTGTAAGGAAGCGCGATACTGTGTAGCCAGGACATTATATACATTAAATCAATCAGTCGTGATGATTTGCGTGTATGACTAAAACAGAGAGAGAGAGCGAAGAACTTCCCTTGACGAACGTAGGGATTAAGCTGGAACATCGGAGGTATTGATATTGTTACAACCGATGTGCCACATTAAATAAGGTAAAAAACAAAGATATCCGCAAGAAACTGAAAGCCGCTTACAGCACACATGCATACATACTTAAAAGAGATCTGAGGAGCATACAGCACACCGCCAAGAAAGATAAAAAGAAAGCCCCTTCCCCCCTTAAAAAATAAAAATAAAGAATGTTCATTCCTATGCCTGAAGATTCTATGTGAGCAAAAAATTATATTTTTGGGGTCTGAACGAATAAGATACCAAAGAAAAAAGAAAATTAGGAGCCTTTCCACTTAGGAAGGGCTCTAGGAGCGAAGTGTGACGTGCGTGCCTGACCTGCGTGTCACTACCGAAATCTGTAACTCATAGAAGCTTCGCCTACAAAGCGCGTGCTGATACTCTGAATCAGCCAGTGGAGTCCACCATGCACCTTGGACATACTGAACTGCATAGAGAAGAAGCAAATTGGCGCGTTTAGAAATGAGATTGATAAAAAAAAAAGAGAGAAAAGGAGAGAAAGATATCGTTTTTTTTTTCCTCCTATGTCGTAATGTGTGGAAGCCCCTGCCAACACGTGTCAGACGAGTGCGAGTTGGAGATAAATCGTCTGGTGCCTCTAGAGATGTCGCGACGCAGTTCGAGAAGTCTGGGAGACCGTATACATAAGAAAGCAATGAAGACGTGGCCTGTCGTTGTTGGTTCTTGTGGCCTGTTACGCTTACTTTGTCATTATTGTAGGTATTATTCGAAAACATTGCGTGTCTTAATTTATTTGTCCTGTCACTCTACAAATGTGTGCTGTCTCCTTATTTCACTCATGTGTATACTCATGATGAATACAGTACTCACGGATTAAAACGCGAACGTTTTGGGCTAAGTATAATGCTTGCACTTTTGTTTCCAGCGTCTATAGTCGGCATAACGCCAGAGCCACCTTTCTTTCCCAGCGACATTACGCAATTATGACGAGTATTCGTAGCAGTCGTTATATTTAAAAAATGCACGCAGTTGCACTCAACGTGAAAGCTGTCAGAAGTGCGGAACAGGGATTTGCGTGCCCTGCGGCGACGCTCGCGTTCACGTTTAGCTGTTCAAGCATGCAGACTGCTCGGCGTCCACTGCTCGAAAGGAAACCTTCATTTTTGGTGCAGTGGCGCCCTCTGCCCTCCTCTTTTCCTTTCTCCTCACCCTCCTATCTCTCTTCCTTACCCTCACTTCTCTTTCCCACTCCATTGCATTACTGTGCTATACACGGTTATGATATAAATGCTCTAGCCCCTCCCTCCTCCTTGCCCTCCTCACATCACCTTTCCTCACCCTCACTCCCCTTTCCAACATCTTGCTATACTGTACTACACATGACTATGTTATGCTATACCCCCCCCTCCCCCTCACATCTCCCTTCCTTACCCTCACTTCCCTTTTCCACCTCCTTGCATTACTATATTATACACGACTATGTTATGCTCTTTCCCTCCTCCTCAATCACTTCCCTTTCCCATCCTCTTGCTATACTGTACTATACACGGCTATGCTGTGCTCTACGTTCCTCATCCTCCTTTCCCTACTCCTCACCCTCACTTTCCTTTCCCACTCCTTCCTATACTGTACTACACATGGCTATGCTATGCCCTACCCTCCCGTCCTCCTTTCCATGAGCCAGGCGGCCGGTGACCCCGTCTTCGGAGAGCATTGCCGAGTGCGTGCGCGGCCTAATTCTTTAAATCACGCAACACTAGTCACGTGACATATTCCCGCCAAAATCACGTAACACTAGTCACGTGACATGTTCCCACCGAACCCATGTCGTCTAAGCGCGGCAGGGACACGGGCTTGGGAGAGCAGCTTCTTCCACGGGACTCCGAACACTGGCTCCGCTGTTGGTTCCAGCCTTGCACAACTATTGAGCTGCGCCAATATTTTTAAAAACTTACTTTTGAGTTGCTCAATATATCCTCTTTGATTTTCTTCACTTTTGTTTACGTTGTAGAGGTACGTTGATTTGGGTAATTTTTTTGTTACTGCGCAGTGCGTTCAATAAATTACCAAGGGTCTCGTTGTAGTCGTTGACTGCAGGGTCCCTTGTCTGTATCTTTATCATGCTATGTAGTAGTATCCTAATATCCTTGTAGCATAAGCGTGCGCATTCCCCTTCAGTAGTGTCAATGTATGCCTGCCTTTGCGCAGTATGCCTTGTAGTATCTTTCCAGTGAACATGACAGACATTTAGTTTCTGAGAGAACGAAGCCGTACGGCTCACGGCGTATGACTGCAAGGTGACGTTATTCTGAAACGCGACCCGGTCACACTCACCGGTCACTGAGTGCATTTTCGCTTATTTCTTTCTTCGTTGCTCCGAGCACTGACCGCTGAAGCCATAAGCGGTCAGCGTTGGCGTTCTTCGTCTTTGTTTATCTGTTTACGCCTGGACTACATATACCGTCCCCGCAACGCTGGTCGCCGAACGAAGCCGGACAGCTAGCTCATCTTATCGACTGACCTCTGTAGGTCGAGAAACCTGGCGACGTCCGCAGGAATTGCACTGTCTGCGCGAGTCCGGGAAACCCGAGAACAAGCTACGGGACGCAGGGTAGACGATAGGTCCCTGCGACCCGCCTCCCCACTTTTGCATGCGAATGACGCCGATAGGCAAGCTGTCGGCGGGCATTTTCCGATGTGCACACCTGTGCGGCAAGGAGAAACTTGCGTCATTCAACGCACCGAGAAACGTTGCACCGTCCTGAGTGTCTTAACCATGGGGACACCCTTGCGAGACTTCTTATTTGCAAAGTTACTACAAAAGGTGCACCTGTTCGCAGAACAGCCTAAATACGATCCTTATTGCACCATTGCATTGTCTAGTGGACACCCTTGGTGCACTTCATTTGCCAAATTCGGGAGCAGTTATTGGACGAAACAATTATGCAACCAAATCTGCACCTCTCTGTTACTAGAATGTTCGATAAGCTTTTTTAAAGGGAAGGGTGAGCGGTCAAATTGTACACGTTAAGGGCTTGATTGGTTATTTATTAGGGAGGGCGAAGTTTTTATTTAATGCATATGAGTCTGGTGAACCTGCCGATGCTTTTGGCTCCGTCTATGTAGGCTGCAGACGTTACTCGCATTACGCAACTTCGTCAACGAAAAGGTATCAGTGTTCCTGGTGTGATAAACACTGATGCGACTATTTGTAAGGAATTAAACAGCCTTTCCTGAACCCTCTTCTCAGTTACACCATGTATCTTGATAGATAGATAGATAGATAGATAGATAGATAGATAGATAGATAGATAGATAGATAGATAGATAGATAGATAGATAGATAGATAGATAGATAGATAGATAGATAGATAGATAGATAGATAGATAGATAGATAGATAGATAGATAGATAGATAGATAGATAGATAGATAGATAGATAGATAGATAGATAGATAGATAGATAGATAGATAGATAGATAGATAGATAGATAGATAGATAGATAGATAGATAGATAGATAGATAGATAGATAGATAGATAGATAGATAGATAGATAGCAGTGTTTTACTGCTCCAGGTGTCGTACGTGTGTTGACTATGCTATGACAATAGCCACATCTACACACAAATAACATATCATGCTTTGATTATGTCGATATTTTGTCAGCTGTCGCTCATTAACACAGACCATTGTGCGAATCAAGTTCGCGTCAACTCGTTAATTATTTCTTGCACATCGAAAAACGCGTCCCCGACATGGACGAGGTTGGTTATGCTGTCTCAGACATTCGGGAAGAAGGTGGACCTGTCGGGATTTCAGAATCAACACGCGCGCATTTCTGCAGGAACGACGCTTTAGCCGGCGCGTTTTCGTATCCGCGAAGATTACACGTGAGCTGACTGCGCGTGCGCTCCAGTCCCCGATAGACTCCTCGCCGCCGTCGGATGGTGGGTGACGATAAGATGAGACGCTCAATTTCAACCGTGTTTTCGAGGCGGCGCCGAGAATGTCGAACGTATATAAATTCACAGTGAAACTTAGAGCAGTATGTGGTGTAGATTATTGGCTAAGGATTTTGCGCTTCCAAGTTTGAAAACGCCGGTACTATTCCCTACTACGGAAGTTGCATTTCGGTGAGAGCAAAACGCAGAAACACCCGTGTGCTTAGACTTAAGCGCCCGTTAAATAAATTAAGCTGGTCAAAAAAAAAATAATAAGGAAAACGCTCAAGGTCCCTTACGCATTCGCCTAAGGCGAAGCCATCCTCTCCTTCTTTTTCTTCTTAGTCGATGTATTGATCCTATCAGCCCTCCTCCGAAAGCTTTCTGTGCACCTAACGTGGTTTTGCACTGCCTCAGGATCGGAGGCGTTGCAAGCTTTCTGCACTTCACCCAGTTTTGCACTTGTCTCCCGTGTATCGTCCACACCTTCGACCAAGCGATGATGCAATGTGATGACGTCATCATGTGACGTCATGGTGACGTAGCAAATTGTTGGGCGAACTGTATCGTCATATGGTGCGACGTCATCACGTGATGATTATTTTTTTGCATCACTCGTGTTGACGCCGCGGACGCGGGACGCCGACGCCATTGGCGGTCAGTTTTCACGTTTGATGAGGCATCTAAGGCTCTCGCGTTAATGATCCTGTGTCCCCGACTACGGCGTACCTCATAATCGTATCGTTGTTTTGGCACCTAAAAAACGTCGAGTTTACTTTTCATCGATGCACGTGTAACGCAAGAAGAACGCATACTGGGAAGCGTAAGGGCCCGAATGCATTTGTCGTTTCTAAATCGCGACAGCGTGTGCGCCTGTTAAAGACAATGTTTACCTTTACAAAGGGACGAATACCTAGTAAGGGACGTAAATGACGACACCTACGGAACTTACAATCCATGTTTTTTTTTTGTTTTTATTTGCATATGAAGAACATGGGAAGGTAGATTACGTTAGAGCTGGCTATCCCATCATCATGATATTGAAGAAACGTGCGAAAACAAGAACATGATAGAATTAAAGAATAAGAACAGAAAAAAAATTATCACAAGTATTATGCAAAGCTGGCACTGGGACAAGTCGATCATTCATTGCTTCGGATGAATGCACTGTTTTTCACAAAACGAAAGATCGACTTCAAGATGCGACCGGGCACATACCGCAGAGCCTCCCCCTAACGTTATTGAAGAGACGCTCTATATGTAAGTTTTTCTACTGAACAGCGCCCTTCATCCTCATCCGATGAGATGGCCGACATTTTCGGAGCCTTTCAATACGGAGTGCCTCATTTTCATATCGTGGTTTTGGCACGCAAAACCAAACATATTATTGTTATTATTAACGGATCCGAGCTCATGGCTACGTTCTCACTCCACTGGCGTAGCTAATCCTAATTAATTAAAAAAAATTAAAATGAAGCGATGGAGTGCTGCTCACAAAGACCTGCTATTGGTCCCCGTTGGTCCTTGTGGGAAGTAAACAGTTCTTAGAATGCGACATCAGGGGTCCTTGGTCGCAATTATCGTCAAAAAAAATGCGTAGCCATAACCCTGCGCATTAAGAAATGACATGAAAGCTCCTACTGGTAGAGGTATAGGGCAGAATTGGCGTCCCCCTATGAATGATTTAGGGGAGACGCCAATAGGTTCATATGACAAGAGACGGTGTCTCCATACCTATTGTGAAGCTTCGAAAGCTGAAAGACAATGCTAAATTAATTCATTCATTTACTCATTCATTTACCTCAGTGGTCACTAAGATTACTACATATTAGGGGAACTATACAAGATTACTTCATAATGGCTTGTTCATGGCCTAGTTGTTCTGTAAAGGACATATTTTCCACACAGAGAACATTTCACAGTTATCTATCTACGGAGGCCGCCCATCTAGGGCTCACACTGCGCTTGCTCAGAATTGAAGTTTATTCCCTTTCCCTAAAGGAGATATAGATTTAATTTCTAAAGAAGATAGAGATTTGAAGTTATCAACAGCGTACCGTCAAAGAGAGCACGAGCGTGCAGCTATATCTAAGCAAGCGTACACTTGCAAGCGTATACTTGTCGGACAAAGCTTGTATGCGTATATCTGAGAAGTGGGCAAGTGGACTCTTCTTCGTCAGACAAGCGAACGTGACAATATAAGTGTGTTTGCCTTCGTTCCTCACTAGTTTAAACCCTGTCTCCGGGTGCACGTGCATCCCTTGTTTGCTTGTTTGCCAGCATTGTTGACAGACGGAAAATCAAAAACAGCTGCTAGTGCATGAAAACTATGTGTATGCGGACTCTATCCGCGGTAATCTGGGTGATCACCCTGTGTGTATTGGACTCTACCCTTAGACTCTGCTCATTCTGTATACGTCAGAGATCGTATATTTACATCACGCTTCTGATAATTGTTTTCTTTTCTTATTCTTTTATTCTATCTTGTTCCTGTTTTCGCGTGTTTCTTCAATGTTAATATCATGATGATGGGATAGCCAGCTCTAATGTAATCTACATTCCTATGTTCTTCGTACGCAAATAAAAACAAAAAAAAAACATGGATTGTAAGTTCCGTAGGTGTCGTCATTTACGTCCGTTACTAGGTATTCGTCCCTTTGTAAAGGTAAACATTGGCTTTAACAAGTCACAGTTGAAAGGAACCTTCGCGTTTCATATGCGCATGTTTCGCTCATTGAGCCCAGTAAACCCTAATCGCGGCACAGTTCAGAGTTGCAGAAAAAAAAAAAAAAAACGTACTGACACTACGTATGGTGACAGTAAGCGGTTGCCTCACTTGTCATATAAAAATAACGAAGGAAGGGAAGTTACTGAGTCTTGCGCTGCAACCGCCGACGTGTTGTGAACTGGTTGGGGGGGTAAGGTTAGAAGTGGACATGAAGAGAGGATAGTGTGGAAGGAAACTATGCGCATTTCTATATACGATGAAATAAAAACCCAAACTGACCATCATCGCCAAAGGCCACAATCCACAGGAATGCACGAGAAGGCGAACCAGCCCCGCATATGGGCACTGTTTAATTCAGTAGATGAGCTTAATTAACTAAGGAAGAAACAGGAGAGAGTGGAAAGGCAGGGATGGTAACCAGTCTATAAAGACGGGTATGCTACCCTACACTGGAGAAAGGATTGGGGAGTATGAAAGTTACAAGTAGAAAGAGAAGAGAGAAAGGGGAAGAGGGGTGGCACACGCACATAGTCACACTCCTCGGAGTCACAATATCGCCGTTGGTCTAAACCACCGCTGCAGGTCTGATGTCTTCAAGAATTTGAGCAATGCCTTCGTCGCTTTCATCCGCGATGAATTTTCTGGACATTCCAAAATGGTTACTGCCGTCATCAGTCTGTGGTCTATGCGAGGACTGGATTGTAGGATTGTAACGAGGACAGCCGCAGGAGATGTGTTCTAATGCCTCCTTGCTGCCACAGTTGTCACAAAGAGGTTTGTCAGCCATTCCGATACGAAAGGAAAATGACTTCGTGAAAGCCCCTCACGCCGTAAACGGTAAAGCCGGATGGCTTCTTTTCGGTGGAGCCCAGCAGGCATCTGTAAGATCAGTAAAGTGTTCGGGCCACTGCTGCTCGATCAGCTCTTCAAGACGACGGGTAGAGACAATACCCCTATCAAGGACTGATCCCGCTAGCCAACTATTACGCAATTAACCAATAATTAAGTAATTAATTAAGCAAGGAAGACCAATTAAGCAATGAATTAAGTAAAGAAGCTTAATTAAGTAAAGGAATGCGAGGCCCAACTGTCCAGACATCTGGGCGAATTTCTCAACAAGCCTATGAGAGCAGCGATATACACCGCTTGCGCATAGCAGCGGGATGACGAAAACTACACAAAAAAGTGATAAGAAGCGCGTGTGGTCTGACCCCGGTATCCCAACAAGGATAATTCTGCCAACTTAGGATAAGTATTTCTCGAGATTATAGTAGCGCCCACTCGCGAGATTATTCTCATCTGCTCTCTCCCCGCCGTAAACCCATTTCATCACTTTACTCTCAACAAGAGACGAAGGACTCGAAAGGGTAAAGCCACGTGCGCATTTTCTGTCGCGATTTCAATTCTCTCGATCTTTCGAACGATAAAAATAAAAGTTGAACGAGAAAGATAAAAGAATTACGAAAGTCATTACGTCCAACCCTATACCCGTATCCAAGACATTTCAAAGGCGCTTACCAATCGCCATAGTGTGCAGACCTTGGCAGGCTCGAGCAGCACGAAAAAGCAAGCAAGAGGCCGGCGTAATGTTACGAATGTTTCGTAATCGATAATGATTTATGAGCTTAATCTAGGACGGTCTCAAGATGACCCCGCTGCGATGAGACTATAAGCAGGGAGCAGGCGAAACGCATCAGAAAAATTTCATTTACTATTGCATTAAATTTTAAAACAAAATAAAAATACAGACAAAAAAGGTGCGATCGCAAGCAAGGACGAAATAGCCTAAGAGGTCATTCCAACATAAAACGAAAGGGTAGTTGATGCTGAATCGACAGCTTTCGGTATATATGCTTACGACTCGTTGGTTGGTACTGGTGTTCTCTGGTAATGTTATGCTTTTTTTTTTCGGAGGCTCATGTTTTTCGTCAACGCTATATCACTGTTGGATCCCCCCCCCCTATCTCTCTCTTATTGACACCACGTGGTCACCTTAAGCTTCGTCTCTCCGCAGGCTTCCTACGTCCTCAACGAGATATCGAATATCGGAAAAAGCTCAGATCGAAACCCATCGTCAGTATAGGAGAGACCACGTAGGTTGGTAGACTTTGTCAGTGCTTCGACCGCCTCGCGCAGTTGGCCATTTCAGTCTAGAGCTCCATGCGCGATGTCCCCGCACTAACGAGTCCATAGCATGTATTACAAATACAAATATCACGGCATAAATATATAGGTCTTATCTCCGACGGACGCGGACATCAGATCACCTGCTGCGCGTTCGCGAACGATGTCACCCGAATTCTCAAAACACGCTCACACACTGAGAGATTATTTTTCGGAGATACGCCGAGGAAGTGTTTGGTGCATACATGCGCATACAGCTTACCTCTCGAGAGAGGTGCTATGAAATAGGCAGCGGAAGGGTCACCCTCCTTGTGTTTCCTCACGCTGTAGTTGTGTCTTGTGGACCTGCGTGTGACATACTAATACTTGTAATTTCCGGAATTTAACGTTCAAAACCGCGATATGATTTTGAGGCACGCCGTAGCAGAGGGCTCTGTAAATTTCGACCACCTGGGGTTCTTTAACGTGCTCCTAAATCTAAGTACAAGGGCCTCTAGCACTTCGCCTCCGTTGAAGATGCGACCGAAAAGGTTTCTTTTCTCCTGGACCAATAAATTTAACCGTGAATCTTATTTCGGTCATGTAATGCGAGCTATACCAGTTCAACAGAGCGAAATTGAGCGAACAAAGAGACGTACACTCAAGGACCCCGGTGTCTCTCTTGCACATGACTCATACTATCTCATCAATGGCAGCCAACGGCGACCACAAAATGAAATCCTGTATAGTATAGAAAACCTGTTGTTTTAAAAGTACAAAAAATGGCATGACTCGTTTGTTATGCGAGTGGTCTTGTCTTTGAGGCAAAATTGTCCACGCCATTCTGCTTTGTCGACGAAGACATACACCTTTATGTTTAGACGCCATGTTAATTTTTTCGACGCAGAAGCACTAGATTAGTCGTGCTAATCAGTTCGCCGAAAATTGTTATTCTACGCGTCTTTTGTCCTCGGACGCGATCCGCCAGAACCTACAGTATAGGATACAACTTTAGAAGTCCGCGGCGTTTTCTCCTCAAAGGCGGATGCTCACAAGCCTGCACCAATGGGCGTGCACTCCCGACTGACGTCATGAGCCGGACGGCCGGTGACTCCACCTTCGGAGAACATTGCCGAGTGCATGAGCGGGACTATTTCTTTATTCGCGGAGGCGATCGGGTACAGCTTCACTGCAAAACGAGCTCCTCTCACGAACAATTCGGTCAGATGGTATTCTGAAGGCCCCAGGACAACGCACGTTACGGAAGCCTGTCACAAAGCCACTGTCACGTAACGGTTTGCTTTTCTTGTCACCGAACTTAGTGCCATTGATATTGGCCTCATTCGGGTCAATCCCCCCCCCCCTTTTTTTTCCTTGGTCACCAAGGTGTGATACCGACCGTTAAAGCATTGAGCTTAGCCAAATGGACCTGTGCAATCCTGCTCAGAAGATCAGGTTTTCTGTACTGAAAGAGGTTAACTAGAGTCGCGCTCATTACATCATAACAATGATGCACGTGCAGTACTTACGAAACCGGCGAAGCCCCGGCCACCAATGCAACTTGTAGAACTCAAGCACTTCCTTAAAGGCACTCTGTCGCGTAGAAATTACGATTGACACGCTACCCATAGAACACGAGAGATGAAACGTTCGAATTGAAGAAAGCACGGTTTCAGTAGACGCATTCCTCACAACGAGACGGCTATGCAGTTTTTACAGTAAATGACTACACTTTTCAAATGTGTCGCGAATATACTATTTTTATGCACACAATTGCATGACAAATCAAAAACACCCTTGAAAATGATTTCTGGAGGGCATACTTTCGAATCTCATTATAGACGGCTGATAAAAAAAAAATAGTCCGTTGTGCAAAAGGGAAGGGCAGCCCGTCTTCTCCCATGCCATGTAGTCCGACTGCCTCGCCCGCCATTTCAATATTTTCGCGCCCGCGATGACGAAATTAAGAAAATAACAATGAAAAATGTAGGCAGTAAATAGAGAGGTATGACAACTTCGCCTCGAAAGGAGCTCTTCGCTTCGACAAATCTCCGGATGCGTAGACAGCTGCCCTCCTGCGGCAAGAGCTTCCGCAGCCTTATCGATACGTTTGTTTGTTGACGTGTTCGCGCGCGGATGACTTATACTTGCTTGCTCCAGGACTCCCGCAGTCAACTGTGCCTGTCGGAGCAACAAAAATTATAAATAAACAAAACAAATCTGTAGCTGCCGCGCACATGGAGAGAGAGAGAGAGAGAGGAACGGACGAGCCCAGACACGCCAGATGTGAGACCACGATCTGATAAAGGATCGTTTAGAGGACATGCACACATCCGTCAGCCTTGCCAGGGGGGCTACCACTGCATAGTTTCGGATTCGGCTGCTCCGCTTGGACTTCTAGCAACATGAACCCAAGGTCGCCCACCAAGTCGTGTCTGCACGATGGAGAGGAGGGGGGAGGGGTGAGGCTCCATTGCCTCTTCCCTTCCTCCATCCTCTTGATACACGCGCTCTTCTGAACAATGAAATTTTACCCTTATATCAGCTGGCCTTTCGGGGCGAAGAGTGTTGAGTTTGGGAGCTGCAACGCGCAGCTACATCCAAGGCAAAAGTATAATGTATAAAAAAGTATAAAAGAAGTATAAAAAAATAATCGCTGTACAGTTGGTGCACCTAAGAGGCCCCATGCACGCTTTTCGCTGTCACGAACACTCTTCCAGAATAACAAAGAGATTGCGAGCTCCTGCGAGCTCCCTCTTTCTACACACACACACATACACACACACATCACTGATAACGCAGGTCCACTAAAGAGGAATACCTGCCCACGAGCAGACATATGCAGACACACGGACGCTCGAGCACAAAACATAGAGTGGCGTATCACTCAGAGGGCGAAAGTGTTTTGAAGCCCGGAGGAGTTCTTAGTTATTTAACTGAATTTTAATGGGAATTTAGTTTCATTTCTCTATAGTAAACCAATAAAGAAAAAAAAATAAGGTGTATCTTCCAATGTAGTGAATAGAGTACTCATTCAGAGGCCCACACATACATGAACGAAGAAAAAAAAAACGGAGAGGGAGCTATACACTCGTCACCGTGCAAGTTTAACTAAAAGGCGAACCCGTCATCGGCAGCCCACGGGATCTGCGTCATTTCGACGCGCTCACTGTGCGACATCGGGGCCCGAGAATGCTGCGGAATGCTTGACAAGCGGGACGATACCGTGTACATGCGGCGTTGGAAGCATATTACGTTTTCTTCCATATACTGCATCATCATTGCCACCATCATATATTGTCCCTGAAAGGCTTCAGAAGAAGTATTGGAAGAAAGGCAAGCGTAAGAAGGAAGACGTAAAGAAGGCAAACGTTACAAAGAAAATGAGCCATGACAAAAACACCAAAGAACAAAGATATCAATGCAGCAAATGTTGAGGGCCTTACGTGCATTGCGAGCGTAAGGGATGGTGTGAGTTATGGGCAGTTATTTCTGAATATAGGCGCTAAGCCTCTAGGTAACTTCATATATATATATATATATATATATATATATATATATATATATATTGAGAAGAGGTTTATTGGCGGTGCGTTCCTGTGGTGACGCTCTGACCAAACACAGCGAGTCGGGGCAGAGAACCGTCCAGAAAGATGCCAGCGACAAGCAGCGCGAGGCGAGCGTTGGCGATACTGCTGACCGGCGACGCGTCTTCTTCTTCACAATTCGCCCCCGCCGGAAAAGAGCCATCCTGGCGACCTAGGAGTCTGAAGGCAGAGGGTTGTGGTATGGCTTGAGACGTGCCACGTGGACGAGGTCACGTCCACGCCGGCGCATGTCGTCAGATGGGGAAACTGGCTCAATGATAAAGTTCACCGGGGATGTTTGCTCCAAAACACGGTAAGGCCCTTCGTACTTTGGGACGAGCTTTGAGGAAAGCCCAGGAGCTTGGTACGGAACAGCCAGCCATACAAAAGATCCAGGGGAATAGCTGGGACTTGGAAGTGAGTCGGCGTTGTTTTCCTTCTGGCGCTGTTGTTCTTGGGATGTAAAGGTGCGCGCGAGTTGGCGGCACTCTTCCGCTTGTCGGGCAGCTTCGGACACAGGTGGGCATTCGGAAGCGTCCGGACGATATGGTAGGAGAGTGTCGATGGTGTGCGAAGGTTCGCGGCCATACAGGAGGAAGAAAGGTGAGAATCCCGTGGTAGCCTGTGTCGCGGTGTTGTATGCGAACGTTATGAAGGGAAGAACGCGGTCCCAGTTACCATGATCAGATGTCACGTACATCGCGAGCATGTCACCGAGGGTGCGGTTGAATCGTTCGGTGAGCCCGTTAGTCTGCGGGTGGTATGCCGTGGTCCGTCGATGAACAACGTGGCATTCGGAAAGCAGAGCTTCGACGACTTCCGAGAGGAAGGCTCGACCTCTGTCACTAAGGAGTTCCCGAGGTGCGCCATGTCGAAGGATGAATCGGCGTAGGACGAAAGACGCTACGTCCCGCGCAGTGGCACTTGGCAGAGCAGCAGTTTCGGCGTAGCGTGTCAAATGGTCCACAGCGACTATGATCCACCGATTGCCATCCGGTGTCATTGGAAGTGGGCCGTAGAGATCTATGCCGACGCGGTCGAAGGGGTTGGCAGGGCACGGAAGTGGCTGCAAGGCTCCAGACGCGCGTGAAGGCGGTGATTTGCGACGCTGACAGTCGGGGCAGCACTGAACAAATTTTCGTACAAAGTTGTACATGCCGCGCCAGTAGTAGCGATGGCGAATACGTTCATAGGTTTTGAAAACTCCGGCATGGCCACATTGTGGATCTTCGTGGAAGGCAGCACATATTTGTGATCTTAAGCTTCGGGGAATTACCAAGAGCCATTTACGGCCTGCGGGAGCGTAGTTCCGTCGGTGTAGCAGCCGATCACGAATGGCGAAATGGGCAGCTTGGCGGCGGAGAGATCGGATGCAGGAGTGGTCGAGGCTCCCGAAAGATAGCCGAAAAGAGAAGCGATCCATGGGTCACGGCGCTGTTCAGTAGCTACGGAGTCAATGTCGAGAGATGTGACTGAGTGTGTGCAGTTCGTTGCGCAGGCCGAGTCTGGAGGTAGAGGCGAACGAGACAAGGCGTCCGCGTCAGAGTGCTTGCGTCCGCTGCGATAGATGACGCGAATATCGTACTCCTGAATTCGGAGTGCCCAACGGGCTAGTCGGCCAGACGGATCTTTCAACGTGGCGAGCCAACAAAGGGCATGGCTGATCCGTTACCAGGTCGAACGGGCGACCGTACAAATACGGGCGGAACTTGGTAAGCGCCCATACTAGAGCTAAGCACTCCTTTTCAGTGACGCTGTAATTGGTCTCTGCTTTTGTCAGCGTGCGACTCGCATAGGCGACGACGTATTCGGAGTAGCCGGGCTTACGTTGGGCGAGGACAGCGCCAAGACCGACCCCACTAGCGTCTGTATGCACTTCAGTTGCAGCTGTTGGGTCGAAATGGCGAAGGATGGGAGGAGAAGTGAGCAGACGACGGAGCGTAGCAAACGCGACGTCGCACTCAGGAGACCAGGAGGAGAGGTCTGTGTCGCCGCGTAGGAGCCGGGTCAACGGCGACATGATGGACGCGAAATTTCGGACGAAGCGCCGGAAGTAGGAGCATAGTCCGACAAAACTTCGAAGCTCTTTGATGGTAACAGGCTTCGGGAACTCGGCGACGGCACGAAGTTTCGCAGGGTCGGGTAGAACACCGTGCTTAGATACTATGTGGCCTAAGATGGTCAGCTCCCGCGCGGCGAAGCGGCACTTCTTAAGGTTGAGCTGCAGTCCAGCGTTGGTTAAACACGTCAAAACCTGTCTGAGCCGATGTAGATGGGTAGGAAAATCGGGAGAGAAAACGACAATATCGTCGAGGTAGCATAAACACATAGACCACTTGAGGCCACGCAATGTGTTGTCCATGAGTCGTTCAAACGTGGCAGGTGCGTTGCAAAGGCCAAAGGCATCACGTTAAATTCGTACAGCCCGTCAGGTGTAATAAATGCAGTTTTCTCGCGATCAGCTTCAGCCATCGGAACCTGCCAGTAGCCAGAACGTAAGTCTAAGGACGAGAAGAATTCTGCTCCTTGAAGGCTATCAAGGGCGTCGTCGATGCGCGGCAAAGGATAGACGTCTTTCCGCGTCACCTTATTTAAGCGACGGTAGTCGACGCAAAAACGAATAGACCCGTCCTTCTTGCGAACTAGCACGACAGGAGATGCCCAAGGACTGTGGGATGGTTGAATAACGCCACGGCGTAGCATATCTTCGACCTGGTCGTTGATGACGCGACGCTCTGCAGCAGAGACGCGGTACGGTCTTTGACGCAACGGCTGGTGCGAACCGGTGTCAATGTAGTGGTGGACTTCCGACGTGCGGCCCAACTGCGGCTGAGAAACATCGAACGAAGTCGTGAAGTGTTGGAGAAGTCGAAGAAGCGCGGCGCGTTCTTCGGCAGTCAGGGTATCAGCGATTGAACTCGTGAATATTTCACTCGACGAGCCCTCCTGTGTTGAAAGGGCAAGAAGGTCGCTCGAGTCAGTATGACACGATTCGTCTGGCACGTTCAGAAAGAACGAAGGGTCAAGCTCTTCCACGCGACCGAGACATTCGCCGACAAGCAACGTAACCGGTGCGGAGAGGGAATTGTAGACAAAAATATTGCTGTGGCCGGCAGCGATGTCAAGAGCGGCAAAAGGCAGTGGGACGGCTCTGCGACTCATGAAGGTGTCGGAAGGTGTGAACAAGACCGTAGCATCGTTGAGGCCACCGCAAAAGACAGGGACAACGGCAAGAGAGGCAGGCGGAATGTCGGTGTCCTCGCGCACGACGAGTTTAGGCAGCTGAACAAGAGCGTCGTGGAATGGCTCTGCACACAGCGGCGAAAATTCAACTTCAGCGCGTGCGCAGTCGATGACGGCATTGTGACGTGACAGAAAATCCCACCCGAGGATGACGTCGTGCGAGCAGGCAGAAAGAACAATAAACTCCACGACGTACATAGTGCCTTGTATGAATACGCGGGCAGTACAGGATGCGAGAGGTGTGATGTGCTGTGCGCTGGGCCGTGCGTAGCGACAGTCCAGAGAGCGGCGTGGTCACTTTGCGTAGTGAACGGCAGAGCTTGGCGGCTATAACAGAAACGGCTGCGCCGGTGTCTACAAGGGCAAATGAAGGAAAACCATCGACAGATACGGCGACTACGTTAGCAGGGGAAGTGCGAGGACTTGGGCAGTTCGAAGATGGCGCAGTTCTTGCCTCTTGAACTGCGGCGTTTAGTTTTCCTGGTTCGAGGGTCCGGGTCGGCGACGCATTGGGGAGAGCGATCGCCGTCGAGGAGATGGTGAGCGGCGCGGCGGAAAGTCAGGGTGGTCAGTGTAAGCATCCGACGGTGAGGGTCCGGTAGGAGATGGGCGCATGGGATGAGCGCCGTATTGGAACGGCCGGGTAGCGTCGCTGGATGTTTGAAAGCGACGGCGACAATATCGAGCAACGTGCCCTGGAGTACCGCAGGCGTAGCAAATGGGGCGATTATCAGGAGTCCTCCAAGAAGTGCTGACTCGCGGCTCGGCCCAAGATGTAGGAAGAGGTGCAGATCGGTGGGCATATTGCTGCATAGGTGGGTAAGGCTGCTGGGGAGGCCTACGCACCACCTGGGCATACGTAATAGGTGAGGCTACGGGCTGCATAACCGGCGCATATGTAAGAGGCGCGGCCACGGACTGCTGATGGTGAGCGACGGGAACGGCTTGAGCGACCACTTCGGCAATAACAGTGCGGAGCGTTGGCGGCAGACGAGAGGGCGGCTCCTGTGTGAAGGGGACCAAGGAAAGTTGACGAGCAACTTCTTCGCGCACGAAGTCCTTGATCTCCTGAAGCGTCGGCGAGTGCTCGGGAACAGTACCAAGACTCGAGAGCGAGTCGGCGTGCGATGAAAATCGCCGAGTCAGGGCGCGCTGCTTCCTCAACTCGTCATAACTTTGGCATAAAGTGACGACTTCCGAAACTGTGCGAGGATTCCTGGCCAGGAGCATCTGAAATGCGCCATCGTCGATCCCTTTGAGGATGTGCTGAATCTTGTCCGACTCAGGCATGGCGGGGTTGACACGGTTACAAAGATCGATGATGTCTTCAATGTAACTTGTGAACGTTTCGGACGGCTTCTGTGCTCGTGTGCGCAAGCGTTGCTCGGCGCGGAATTTACGGACAGCGGGTCGGCCAAACACTTCAGCGAAAGACGTCTTGAATACTGACCATGTCGGGATGTCGCTTTTGTGGTTGTGATACCACATTTCGGCAACGTCAGTGAGGTAAAACACGACGTGGGTCAACTTGTCGGCGTCATCCCACTTGTTGTGCGCGCTCACCAGTTCGTAGTTTGTGAACCAGTCTTCTACGTCGGTCTCACCGGCACCGCTGAAAACCTTGGGGTCCCTCAGCCGAGGAACTCCGGTGCCGCTGCCGGACTGGGCGGACGGGGCCGGTTGGTCGACGTTGGTTGTCATGACGGGCGGAAGTGTTCTGCTTCGCAGCTCCAGGTTCAGTTGACGGGGACCCTCAGCACCCTCCACCAATTGAGAAGAGGTTTATTGGCGGTGCGTTCCTGTGGTGACGCTCTGACCAAACACAGCGAGTCGGGGCAGAGAACCGTCCAGAAAGATGCCAGCGACAAGCAGCGCGAGGCGAGCGTTGGCGATACTGCTGACCGGCGACGCGTCTTCTTCTTCACAATATATATATATATATATATATATATATATATATATATATATATATATATATATATATATATATATATATATATATATATATATATATATATATATATATATATATATATATATATATGTAATGTAGAGAAAGAGAGAGTCGCGCACGTTAACTATGTTGATTGTGGGGTAACTCTACGTAACAAGCCCCGCCACGGTGGTCTAGTGGTTATGGCGCTCGGCTGCTGACCCGAAGGTCGCGGGATCGAATGCCGGCCGCGGCGGCTGCATTTTCGATGGAGGCGAAAATGTTTGAGGCCCGTGTACTTAGATTTAGGTGCACGTTAAAGAACCCCAGGTGGTGGAAATTTCCGGAGCCCTCCACTACGGCGTCTCTCATAATCATATCGTGGTTTTGGGACGTTAAACCGCAGATATTATTATTATTAACTCTACGTAACAACTGCGCTGTTCAGTATACCAGCTAATTACCACGACCTATGCTCTCCCCTTCTGTCACTGTAGGGTGGAATGCATTTTGTAGCAGGTGTTATAATTCCAGATGACATCAGCGTAGCAAGGCGCAAATTACGCAAGATTAACTTAGTGCAGCTGTAGTGTTTTGGAAATTCAGCATGTGTCCGGCTTTTATCTTGGGTATCGGGAAGAAATATGCTTAGAAAGCTCAGAGCGACATGAAGTTGAGCTAGTTGGTAGGTATTTATCACGGAAAAAGGGGGGCGGGATGGAGCGACGGCAGAAGAGAACGAGACAGCACAAACGCCGACTATCAACTAAAGGGCGCACAGTACGAGCACACACAGTAATTACGATACGAAACAGCGCGCACAGTGCCAATGGCGTAGCCCGGGGTATCCTGTGCGCACTGCTTTGAGGGGTGGGGAGGGTTTGATTCTTTAGCTTTGCACGTGTGATATACACGCACACACACACACGCCCGAATATACATAAAGAGTACTTGAATGCCCACCTCCTCCTCCTCCTCCTCCTCCTCTCCCAATTCCTCACCAGAAAAAGATTACTGGCTACTCCCCTGCACAGTGCGAACATCCCCTACTGCTTAGAAAACAAAGTTTCAGTACAAATAGATTTTTATTATTAGGCTGGCAGTAACAAATAGTATAGTCATAGACTTTCATTCAGCCAAATTCATAGGCCGAGCATTTCGACCGCCTGCGCGACCAGTCGAGTAATAAATCAGTTAAACAGATAAACAAAATCGAGTTGGCTCAACGCTCCACTGTCTATGTGGGTAACAACCGTCGCTTTTCAGCTGTTTCAGCTTCGCGTTTTCGACTAATGGTAGCGAGGTTTCGCGAGCGTGCATACGCTTCGAGTCGTGACATAACTTTCGTAACTTTTCAGGAAGACATTTCTCTCGCGCCCTTGGCATCGGGCCACGCTCAGCCTTGCGGCGATGAGTTCGGTAAAGGCAGGACTCCCCGCTTGGCGCTAATGATGTGCTTGTGTACTGAGCACGTGCTGGAAGAGCCGCTTTCTTTTCTTTTCTTTCCTTCCTTTTTTTATTTCATTTTACTTGAACGCCTAGAAAAGCAAATACTTCGTGCTTTTTCTCGATTTGGCACCAACATGACCCTCGGTTGTTGGCGGACTGTCAGCAGGCGTATATACATGTTTCCCATTTGCGCAGTGGGTATATGGAATGGCACAGCCGTAGTCGACAAATGGGTGTGGGGAATCGTGATATTGTCACGGGGTCATGACGTCGACGAAGGCAACAGTCGGCGTGTCGAAGATGAAACCCTTTATTTGGCCGAACTTGTGGCCGGAAAACGGAAAGTCAAACTACAGGAATACACACTGTACACTGATGGCGGTGAACAGAGCGTCGGCCGCCGATAAACTGATCATGGCTGGGACGCGCCGTCTTTTACATACATCACGCATCAAACTTTCCAGTCTTATCACTATTGGTCGCGCAAGCTCTGGAATAATCTAGACTATTCGCGTCCTGCGCGCAATCTTAACAAAGTGATCTACTACAATCGCGAAGCTTCTCGAGCACTGCGGCGCGGTCAGCGTCGAGCGTTGCTAACCGTCCTTGCAGGTCAAACCCCAATACATCAAAATAAAACAAGAAGCGGGCGTGGCAATATACTAACTGGACATTGAGGGTGCTGTACACAAAATAGATAAATCTGTCATTGCTATGATCAAAACTTGGAAGTTTGTGCAAGGTTCGTTGCAGCATTAAACTATATACTAGACATGTTAGTGAAATTACCGTAATTAAATTACCTTTTCCTGTAATGAGTAATGTAACAATTACATTTTGTGGGCGGGCAATTTAGTATCGTAATATTATTACTTCAAGCGAAAACTTTCAAGAAAATTACTTATTACCTTGACAATTACTTTCCTTATGCCTTCCCTTATGGCATAAAAAACGGACCACTAAAGGAGAGAAAACAAAAACAAAACAAAGACAAGTTAATCTAAGTGTCAAACCTGAAGCGTACAAAGTTGGGCAAAGAACTCTGAAATTTCGATGTATATGTGCTGTAAATTCAGTGTGCATTAGTTGTGCACGAATCATGACTTTTGTTAAAGTCACTTCAAAGTAACTTGATGACTTTTCAAAAGTAAAAGCAATGCAGTGCCAATACTTACGGCCATTTGTAGTTTGTAACAGTGGCGTAGGCAGAAATTTGTTTCGGGGGGCGGGGCGGCGGGGACGTCCTTGATCCGACATGGGGTCCGGGCAGGTAAGTGAGGCCAAGTGTCATTTTGTGCTCTGCATCCCATGGCAGAAAACAATTTCGGGGGGGGGGGGGGCACGGTCTCGGTGTCTCACCCCCTGGCTACGCCACTGGTTTGTGATCTAATTTGCTTATATTCAAAATTTTTTTAGAAAAGTAGATAGCAATGTAATTTAAGCACGTTTTAGAAATACTTTTGCCATTTCTGCTATATTTAGAAGTCTAGGACAAAATGCAGCCGCTAATTAGAGCTGCTAACGTGCGCAAGCCGGGTGGGGATGCGCCCCCTTCTTGGACGAGTTTGGGAGGCGAGCCCTCTTAATGCAACAGCTGGCTTGGGAAACCACTCGGCATAAAGCTTTCGTTGGCAGACAGAAGCATACGAGTAATATGTGGCAAGGTGAAAGGCAACATTTCACGCCCATGCTCCACTGTATATATATTTCTTGACATCTGACACGCCGTGGCTCAGTTCGCGACTTCAAGTTCGTGCTGTCAAGACGCTCAGATTGCGTCGCGCGGGGCGGAAACAGTGGCACATGCTACCACCCGGAAATCGCCCCAATTACGTACGTATACGCGTATATAATTGGGCCGGTTTCCTGATGGATCCGCGCACCCGTTCGCCTCATATGTTAAATAATGTATATAATGTGTACATAATATCATCATCATCATCATCATCATCATCATCATCATCATCAGCCTGTCTACGCCCACTGCAGGGCAAAGGCCTCTCCCATGTTCCGCCAATCAACCCGGTCCTGTGCTTTCTGCTGCCACGTTATACCTGCAAACTTCTTAATCTCATCTACCCACCTAATTTTTTGTCTCCCCCTCACGCGTTTGCCATCCCTTGGAATCCAGTCAGTTACCCTTAATGACCACCGGTTATCCTGCCGACGTGCTACGTGGCCGGCCCATATCCATTTCTTCTTCTTAATTTCAACTATGATATCCTTAACCCCCGTTTGTTCCCTGACCCACTCTGCTCTCTTCCTGTCTCTTAAGGTTACACCTATCATTTTCCTTTCCATCGCTCGCTGCGTCGTCCTCAATTTAAGTTGAACCCTCTTGTAAGTCTCCAGGTTTCTGCTCCGTAGGTAAGTACCGGTAAGATGCAGCTGTTATATACCTTCCTCTTGAGGGATAGTGGTAGATTACTATTCATGATTTGATAATGCTTGCCGAATGAGCCCCATCCCATCCTAATTCTTCTAGTTATTTCACTCTCATGGTTCGGCTCCGCGGTTACTACCTGTCCTAAGTAGACGTACTCCTTTACAACTTCCAGCGTCTCGCCACCTATCGCAAAGCGCTGTTCTCTGCCAAGATTGTTCCACATTACTTTAGTTTTATGCATATTAATTTTCAGACCTACTCTTCTACTTTCCGTATCCAGTTCAGTAATCATGAGCTGTAATTCGTCTCCCGCGTTACTCATCAATGCAATGTCATCAGCGAATCGCAGGTTACTGAGATACTCTCCATTAACTCTTATCCCTAATTCTTCCCAATCAGGGCCCTGAAAACCTCCTGTAAACACGCGGTGAATAGCATTGGAGAGATCGTGTCTCCCTGTCGTACGCCCTTCTTTATTGGGATTCTGTCGCTTTCTTTTTTATGAAGGACTATAGTGGCTGTGGATGCGCTGTAGATGTCTTCCATTATGCGCTGTAGATGTCTTCCATTATTAGGAATTAGAGGGTGTTAAATGGGATGTAATAGGGCTCAGTGAGGTTAGGAGACCACAGGAGGCTTATACAGTGAAGAACGGACACGTCCTATGCTATCGTGGCTTAGCTGACAGAAGAGAACTAGGAGTGGGGTTCCTTATTCATAAAAATATAGCTGGCAATATAGAGGAATATTATAGCATTAATGAGAGGGTTTTATGTATCGTGATTAAGTTTAATAAGAGGTACAGGATGAAGGTGATACAGGCCTACGCGCCTACATCGAGCCATGATGATCAACTGGTTGAACGCTTCTACGAAGACGTAGAATCAGCAATGAGTAGGGTAAAGACACAGTATACTGTACTGATGGGCGACTTTAATGCAAAAGTAGGCAAGAAGCAGGCTGGAGATCATGCAGTTGGGGAATATGGCATCGGCTCTAGAAATGCCAGAGGGGAGTTACTAGTAGAGTTCGCAGAACGCAATAATTTACGGATCTTGAATACCTTCTACAGAAAACGGACTACTCGTAAGTGGACGTGGAGGAGTCCTAATGGCGAAACTAAAAATGAAATAGACTTCATAATGTGCGACCACCCGGGCATTATACAGGATGTGGAAGTAGTTAACAAGATCCGATGCAGTGACCATAGAATGGTAAGATCTAGAATTCAACTAGACGTGAGGAAGGAACGGCAGAAACTGATACGCAAGAAGCCGATTAATGAACTAGCTCTGCGAGGGAAAGTACAGGAATTCAGAGTTTCACTTCAGAATAGGTACGCGGCTTTAACCGAGGAAACCGACCTTAGCATTGACGCAATGAATGATAATCTGACTAGTATCATTAAGGAGTGTGCAGTGGAAGTCGGGGGTACAGTCGTTAGACAGGACACTGGTAAGCTATCCCAAGAGACGAAAAACCTCATTAAGAAACGTCAAGCTATGAAAGCCTCAAATGCAACAGACAAAATAGAGCTGGCGGAGCTTTCGAAGTTGATCAATAGGCGTAAAGTAGCCGACATAAGAAAGTATAATATGGAGAGAATTGAGCATGCTCTAAAGAACGGAAGAAGCCTCAAAGCTACGAAGACAAAACTGTGCATAGGCAAAAATCAGATGTATGCATTAAGGGACAAGGATGGCAAGGTCACAACCAATATAGATAGAATAGTTGAGGTAGCGGAAGAGTTCTACAGAGATCTGTACAGCAGCCGAGACAGTCAGGATGATAATGTAAGAAGCAGTAATATCCCAGAGGAATCTGACATCCCACCAGTATTAACAGGAGAAGTAAAGAAAGCCCTAAAGGGAATGCAAAGAGGCAAAGCCGCTGGTGAGGATCAGGTAACATCAGACCTGTTGAAAGACGGTGGAGAGATTATGTTAGAGAAACTGGCCACCCTGTATACGAAGTGTCTCTCGACAGGGAGGATACCAGAATCTTGGAAGAATGCCAACATCATCTTGATCCATAAGAAAGGGGACGTCAAGGACCTGAAAAATTACAGGCCCATCAGCTTACTGTCCGTTGTTTACAAGCTATTTACAAAAGTAATTGCTAACAGAATTAATACGACATTAGAGTTTAATCAACCAAGGGACCAGGCAGGATTTCGTACAGGCTTCTCAACAATAGACCATATTCATACTATCAATAAGGTGATAGAGAAATGCGCGGAATACAACCAACCCCTATACATAGCTTTCATAGATTACGAGAAGGCATTTGATTCGGTGGAGACATCAGCAGTCATGCAAGCACTGCGGAATCAGGGCATCGACGAAGCCTATATAAACATAATGGAAGACATAATATAAATAATAATAATAAGTAATAATGTGTTCGCGGTAGGAAAGTACACGCTAAAATTAGCTATACCGAGTTAACGCTATAACTATACAGACGTATACGTTTTTAGACCCGTCTGACGGCTAAGCGATATGTAATTTTGCTGTAACGTCGCGAAAATAATTCCTACTTGTATGCTCATTCTGGTTAGGGCGAGGAGCCCAAGCACCTGTAGGCTGTGGTCGTGTTAGTTATGTTGTTGCTACCATGATAGCTACAGGCTGTAGGGTCTCAGTGTCATACCTGGCAGGCAATCGCTCCGCCTGGACGTGCGCGCCGCATTCGCAACGTATAACGTAATCTAGTCTATCGAAGTCTATCGAAGAAAAGTTAGAAGAATGCAAGACATTTCTTTGCACACTATCCGCAGTTTTCTGTGCATCACAGCACAGCATCATGATTTGCCGAGACTTGATCTTAAGAACCATTCTAGCGCACGACGTTCTTGCGAGATGTCCTTGTGACCGTGAGGAATGTGACATTGTGCGTGCGTGCTCCCTGTTTCTCTCTACCTCTATCTTTCAAACTCCCCCATCCCTTTCCCAAGTGTCCCCTCTCTCCTGTTCTTTCCTTAGTGCCAGGGGCCTATATATACCAATTAATGTTTCCAGGTTTTGTTTTGCTGAGTCGCAGAGGGGTGCTGTTATTTATAAGCAATATTACAATAAAACGTATAGATGTGCGTACATTACAATTATTACCGTGTTATGAATATTTACTCCAAATATCCCTTCTTTTCTGGTAAGCTGCTCAATTCTTTCCGGAGCCTCCACATATGCTCCAGGCCTCTTGCTTGCCACGGTCCAAGTGCGTAGCCAGCAATTTTTTCAGGGGGGGGGGGGATTAAATCCACTTTTATGTGTGTTCATGCGCGCGTTTGTATGTGTGTGTGTATGTATGGACTACGCCAATGCCACGGACAAAGCTTATAATATCGCGTTGTCTGGCGAACGTGCACGACTTGATGAGCAGAATCAGCCTCAACACTGGGGGAGGACGTCTGCGAATCAATATTTGCAGCCATATCAGATTTTACCTCGCGATATTATCCTTGATAGGCAATCAGCAGTAGCAGATTAATCGAATTGTGACTGATAGCCTGTTATTTCTAACGTCTCAAAATTGCACCTCGACCCGCTGTATTCCTCAACGTAAAGCAAAAGCTCAGTTCACACGCGTAATATGATTTCGGTTTTTTTTTGCTTCTTTTTTAGCGAGAACTGAGTCATTGGCAGGCGTGTTTCTCGTCAGCAGGAAGCGAGCGAACAAGATCGGTGCGCTGACGTAAGAAAACAGCGCTGAACAAGCAAGCAAGGAAGCAAGCAAGCAAGCAAGCAAGCAAGCAAGCAAACAAACAAACAAACAAACAAACAAACAAACCACAATGAGATCATGTATCATCAAATCGGCAGAACGCGACAGCATCCGCAGTACATGAGAGAAAAATAAGAAACAACTCTAAAGCGAATCGTGGTTTCCTTTTAGCAGACAAACAAGATCTCGAATGACCATGCCAAATCCGCACCTGCAGCGCCTGTGACGCGTCGGTTTAATTTCGCACTGACGCCATGAAATTCAATCGGCGATATCATAGCCAATCGGCAATCGACTTGCGGTGCGCAAGTCTGCCATCGACGCGCTTTTCTTGTCACCGCGGGATCGGATAGCGCCATGCAGGTGCGCAAGTGGGACATGAATGGCCGACTTGCTCACCTGCACGGCGCTGTATGATGCCGCAGTGCAGGGGCATAGCCAGAAATTTTTTTCGGGGGGGGGGGGGTTCAACCATACTTTATGTATGTTCGTGCGTGCGTTTGTATGTGCGCGTGTATATATACGCAAGCAAAACTGAAAATTTCGGGGGGTGTTTGAACCCCCTAAACCCCCCCCCCCCCCCCCCCCCCTGGCTACGCCCCTGCCGCAGTGACAAGTAGAGCATGTACCACGGCCGGTCTAGAGGCGCGCGCTCGCTCCTTCCCTTACGGCCTGAGCAGCCGCCGGGAGTACAATGGAACTTTTTCTATACAGTCACGACGGCGCGCTCCGCGTGAGGGCGTCGCGAGCCAACCGCCCAAAGCGCGTTTCGCCGCATGCGCTTCGTGTTGTAAACCAGCTGTGCCCGGCCAATTTCTCGTGCTAATTACTTCTTTCGGTTGTAGCAAGCGGTGAAGGAAGTACAGGTGCGTGTGGGGACAGTCTGCCTTTCTCGCCACTCGGCAATAGAAGACGCACACGCAGCGCTACTAGCAACAACAATATTTTTTAAGACCCGACCACCTTATATTCGATGGAGGCGAAAATGCCTGACGCCCGTGTGCTTAAATTGCTGTGGCTGGAAAATGAATTTTCAGGCTACATTAAGCGCATCCAGGATTCTTCTGTCGCCGCTGGCGTTGGAAACTTTACAGACGAGACGTACACTGTCCTGCTTTTCACCACGAAGTCCACAGCGGAGACAGTCCGATTTCTTCTGAGAAAAGGAGTAAACTATGTGCTCACGAAGAAATTTAACAGTGATCCTACAGAGGCATTGTTTGGAAAATCAATGTGCGAGGGCAATGACGCGCCAGACGCAAGAGCCGTCACAGCTGCTTTGACCCACATTGTCAAGGAAAAGGCGCTACCTTCAAAAGACATGGGCATTCGCGACGAAAACATTGAAGAAGCGGCGGTGTCTATTCCGGAAGATGTTATTGAGGAACTTGAAGCTCTGCGAGAACCTCCTCGCAAACCACCGAACTCTGTTGCCTATTCAGGCTTGGTGTATGTAGGTGGTTACATTGCCAAACTCATCACTGATGTCGGTTGCGAAACATGCGCCATGCTAGTGACGACAAACAAAACGAGCAGTCCTTTGTATCATCTTCTCTGTCAGCAAGAAGCCTATGATCTACACTACTCAAAGCCGGAGTTACTATCAATGCTGGACACAATTGTGACGTTCTTCGAGAAAGCAGTCAAATATCTTCCTCAAACAAAAATTCTCGAGACTCTGCAATTGACTGTTGAGCCATACGTTGAAGATTCCCCACTTCTGGAATGTCCGGAAGGTGTGGACAAGAGTCACGCGAGAGTGCTGGCTCATGTTATTTCTGATAAGTTTCTCCGGATTCTTCTTGTTAACTACACAAAAAAGTTAACATATCAGAATGACAGGCCTTCTGGTTTTATTCACAAGCCCTCGCGGAAGCATATCAGGCTGTGACAGACTTGACTCCTTAAACTGTGATCGTCACTACAGTGTTTTACCAGCAGTGATTTTTTTTTTCAGTTCTCCGTGCGCATATCGTTGTAGTACCAAGGAAAACATTCTGTTTCCCATTGAAAGGATTCTCTGAAAGTTTTTTTTTATGTTTCCTCTTCGTCTGCAGCGTGGCCGTCCCCATTATGCAGTGACTTTCACTTTTTTGCAGTATTTGTTTCAATATTAAAGCCCGAATTAAGATGCCTCCAACAAAAAATGTGCAATTTTGTTATTTTCAAGTACAGCGACGGCCGGCACATACATTTGAAATAAACATTTCCTAAACCATTATTAAACCGTTTCCTCAACCAAATGCAATGTTCATCCTCTCACTTATTCTCGAAGTTACAGAAACCTAAAAAGAACACAAGGCTGTGTTATAACCGCGTCGATGCTTTGCCGAGCAACAGAAGCGGGTTTATGAGCGGCCTGCGCCACCACTTCTGTAAAGCGGAATTTACCAGAGTCATCATATATACTTGCTACGATGTTTCTATTGCATTGGTACCATGAATACCATATTTTTATTTTTTTTATTTTATTTTCACATACTGTTAACCCTTTGCAGGGTTTTTACAGGAGTGGGAGCGAAGGGGAACAAAAAAGAAAAACAGAAAACATTCACATCAATAGTAACAATCAATTTTGGACCGAGCAGCCTTTCTCAACAAGTTCAATTTAAGGAGGCTGCATGCACGAAATAAAGTGGTAGTGGGCGCATTATACATATTTTACACCCGTAGAAAAGAAAAGAAGGATAATAAATCACAGCTGTAAAAGTTGGTGCAAATACAAATGTTGGCAAGCAAGTCAATTCAAGGAAGTAAACAAGGAAATGAAAATACAGTACATACTATGTTATCAGCGTTATGATTAAGTGCTATGTGTATTTTGCAACATTGCTAGAAAGTCATCAACTGTACGCTGTTCGGCTATAAGTCGGTCAAGAGCATTCCATTCTCGAATGCATCTAGGAAAAAAAGAATAATAGAATGTGTTATTGTTGCAAGAGTACTCTTGGAGTGTGTGATCATGTGTGTGACGTGTTTGCCTTGTTGTCTTGGTTTTCACGTATTTAGCGTGGTCTATTTTAAAACAGTTGTGCAATAACAGGTATAAGAACTTTAGGCGATGAATTTTTGCTCGACTTTCGAGTGTCGGCAAATCTGCGTGGCGTAGTAATTGTGTTGGGGAGTCGAGGCGACGATACCGGTTAAAAATAAATCTAATCGCTTTGCGCTGCACTCTTTCAAGCGTGCTGATACCACTATCCGTGAATGGAAACCAGATTATGTTCGCATACTCCAAGATTGGTCTGACAAGTGTGACGTATGCTAGAAGCTTAGTGTCGCGGTCAGCGTGGCGCAGCGTCCGCTTAAGGAAGAATAATTTTTTTAAGGCTTTCTCGGCTATGTTTTCTAGGTGCACTGTCCAACTGAGATCGGAAGTTATAGTCACACCAAGATATTTATACTGGCTTACATTTCGTAGCACGATGTTGTTGTAACCGTAATGGAAGGGTAGGCATGATTTCTTTTTTGTTACTTGCATGGCGACTGTTTTGTCAGAATTAATCACCATTTGCCAGTTAGAACACCATCGCACAACGTCGTTCAGGGCATCGTTCAGTTCAGTTTGGTCACTGGAGCTTTTAACCTGTTTGTACAATATGCAGTCATCTGCAAAAAGCCTAATGTTTGCGTTAATGTTGACTGTTAGATCGTTTATGAATAGAAGAAATAATATCGGTGCCAAGACGGATCCCTGAGGAACACCGGACGTAACGTTTAATGTGTCAGAGACGTGATCACTGCAGTGTACAAATTGTTGGCGACCGGACAAATAGTTGGATATCCAACGGGTCACTGGCCCATCCCCGAGTTTGCAAACCAGCTGGAAAACTAGCTTTTCATGGGAAACCCGGTCGAACGCTTTTGAAAAATCCATAAAGATTATATCAATTTGGGAGTGTTGATTGATGGCTTCGGCCAGATCGTGAATTGTTTCAGCTAGTTGCGTTACGGTCGATAGGCCTCTCCGAAAACCGTGCTGGTTGGGGTGTAATAGGTATTTTCTTCGACAAGCTTTGTAATGAATTTAAGGATAATGTGCTCGAGTAGCTTACAGCTAGTGCAAGTTAAGGAAATGGGCCTGTAGTTTGATGGAGTCGATTTGTCCCCAGATTTATGCACTGGGATTATTTTTGCAAGTTTCCATTCAGAGGGAATCTGCGAATCTTGAATAGATTTTGTAAATAGTAAGCGCAGGTACATACTAACCGGTTCCGCATACCGTTTGAGAAAAGCGTTCGGTATCCCATCTGGACCACAACTCTTTTTATCATCTAGAGTAACTTCAGAAAGCGCCACGATAAGTCGGCAGCCGAGCACTCCCAGCGCGCGCTAGCCTCCGCAACGGCCGGGAGTGAGTTAGGGAGCAGTGGAGCAGTTGGCTCGGAGCGCCCCCACGAAATTGCGGCCATAGGTAGCAACAGCCCCCCGTGCGCAGGCCGTAAAGGAAGGAGCGAGCGCGCGCCTCCGGACCGGCCGTGCATGTACAGGTCGGTCCACTGTTAAAGGGAACACTCGAATGAGCCCCCTTCATTTTGCTGGCCCCCTCATTCCAAGTGGATGTGGAAACGTTGTTCGTTCAAGGTACTGGTCTATCAAAGGGAGTCGGAACTGTCAACCACCAGTAGTCTTATGTAAATCTAAGCCACTGTACTGTTGCAAGAGAGCGATATCCTGACATGCCCTGAGCGCAATTGTTCCCTTTAACAGTGGACCGACCTGTACATACAACCTCGGTGTCGTCATTGATGACGCGCGAAACCGCCGCTGGAACGTGGGATTGTTTGGATGTACTCGGGGGAAGTTTCGTCAACTGAGTCAGCAGACACGCACAGTGATTCCTGATCTTGGCCTCGTGTGTCTGCGATGCGCAAGGCGTTGCTACGCTTCTTGGGGGCGTGTGCAAGGGGGGGGGGGGTATTCTGCCCAATACCTTGACTTAGTAAGGAGCCCCCCCCCCCCCTCTCTCTCTCTTGAAGGGGAACCCACCGTTCACTGACCAGAGGGAGCTGCGTTGCTCGCTGTGGGCCGTCTCAAGAGCTTGCGACGGACTCCGTGGACGCTGACCGCTTTTTGTGTAGATGTGCAAGCACGAATTATGTACTAAATTCTATGCTCCTCCTAATCTTTAGGTCCCCTCTCCATCTCTCCATTGCAGGGTAGCCAACAGGGCTCAGCCTGCCACCATGCTTTTTCTTTCTCTCTCTCTCTCTCTCCACCTTCGCGTCAGTCGTTCTCGCTGCATCTAACACGTCGCTCCATCCGCCGCATTATATAATGTTCAGTACACATATAGCGCTGAACTGCTGAGCTCGAGGACGCGGTTTCGATTTCAGTCGTCAATGCAGCATTTCTTCTCAATGCGTTGAAGAAACTAGAAGACAAACTGTTTTCGGAAGAGAAGATCCTCGTATCGTGGCCCTACGCGTCGCAGGCCAGCAAAGCGACGCGTCTACTGATACTGTTTTTAATATCTTCCGAACCTAGCGATCGCTATGTAGGCGTGCCACGCCTACAAAGCGATCGGTTGGTGCACGTTCACCCTCATGTAATATGCGATGGCAAGTGCAAACCACTTGAACCTTTCAACAACGACAATCGCTAGTCCGGACAGGCGCGTATGTACCCCAATAGTACCTTCTTCTCTCTTCTTTCTTTCAATCCCTCCTTCCCGGTGTAGGGTAGCAAACCGAGGCGCGTCTGGTTGACCTCCCTGCCTTTCCTTCACTTCCTTCCTCTTCCTCCTCCTCAAGGGGAGAGGGGGTTGGAATACAATGACGTCCGTGCACACCATGCATTGGGTTCAAGTCAAATAAACCCAGGTGGTCAAATTTAGTACGGAGTCCTCCATTGTGGTGTGCCTCACAGTCATATGATGGTTTGGCACATAATCATAAAACCCCAGAAAAAGTTTTGAACACGTCGCTTCGCGCGAGTCATTCGGAGTTCCCCCTGCCCGTGTCGTCGTTATGATCGTCAGCTAAGAGAAAGATTCGGCCAATCACGATGCTGGGTATATCATAATTGCGAAGCCGGCTTGACGTACGACGTCATGCCGTGCAATGGAAGGATGGCTATACTTGAGGATGGAGCAATTGACTCTATGCGCAGAGGACTAAATGTTCTTTACAAGAAACACGAGATGCAAATGCAAGGGAGAGAAAAGCATTTTTGACAGCAGCACAACGGTGTGGCCAATCCTGTTATGTCCGTTAAAAATGAAAAGAAAGAGAAAAAAATTGACAAGGCTGCAAGAGTGATAGCTGTAATCGAATTCGCATCACTTTTTGCTTGTAAACATTCCTTGCCAATGGCCGACTGCTTTCGCTAATAACATGTCGAACACCGGGATTGGCTAGCATGTTCTCTTACGAACAATTGCGAAGCGCTAAGACATTTTTTGTGAATCCACGCCCTGCGTCATAAGAACGACCAAATATGAGCTAAATATGTTGAAACTGTAAAAGCAACACGAAGAATGAAGTTGTCGTTCACGTAAAACTACACCGTCACTAAAAATTCAGGCATGAAGATGAATCGCGAGCAAGCATAACGCTATACAAAAGGGTTCTGCTTGTCGTAGTTGTACACAGCATGCGTCGACATTGACGTATCATAGCAACGCTGAGTCAACATTGCTTCCAAGCATGCACGAGATAGCATGTCACGTCCCACGACAGTCTCGAAGGCCATAATTCAGGCTGGGACTGGATTGGTAATACGCGCCAGTGCATGCGTAATGAGATATGGCGCCTTGAGGTGCGCCGGCTGTGTAGTCACCCGGATTGGCTTATCCTCCGCAACACGTCTTCCCTGGGAGAACAGATAAGGTTTCACGCTTACGCAGATTGACTCGGTGCATGAGCGAAGCAAGCGAAACGCGTGCACAAGCAAGTGATAGCTGTGCACTTGTGTGATAGGTGTGAAATGGGAACAATGTAGTGCGTCAGCTGACATACGTGATTTTTTATCCCATACGCTTACAAAAACACCCCTCTTCCTAAGACACAACAGAATCATGCCGAACGAACGTCACACTGCTCTTAGGGAGGTTAATGAATCGAATTGTGCTAGAAGCGAACCGAATATCGAATATTTTTCGAATAATTAGCGGCCGACTTTACACGTGAAATGAACATGCGAGTGAAAGAAAAAAAAAGAAGAAAGAATCAGAACAACCAACAAATACAAGAAAGATTGAAAGTTTATTTAACACAAGACATGTATATAACTACGAACACACACACACACACACACACACACACACACACACACACACACACACACACACACACACACACACACACACACACACACACACACACACACACACACACACACACACTTTTGGGACCATAGGCGTGCGCAGGGTTTCCTTTTGGGAGTAGCAAAGGTATATCGCAGCGCCCCCCCCCCCCCCATATTACGTCGAAGTATGGGGCCGACTTTGCCCCCCCCCCTCTTAAGTGACTAGGGGGGCGGGGGCGGGCGCACCCCCTGCCCTCCCGCGCGCATACCTATAGGTTTGGGATCCCACAAATTTGTTAAAGGGTCCCAAAGAGAAATACTGATAGGCCGAAAACAGCCTTGTAAATTTGGCCAACATAATCTCACATGATAAGCTATCGCTTAAGGATGGTTAATCTTTCCTGATAAGACAGCAGACGAAACGCTCATACATCTCGATGGTGATTGTGGTTGTATAAGACTTAACGCTGATTTTGGCAGCCCGTGAAGGAACGCAACGCAGCGGTATGTATAACTATTTCGCCTTCGCTAGCTATAAATATAAAATGCTTCCGTAATCACTATTGTGCTGTGGTCCTTATGTCGAAACCAAAAAAAAAAAAGTTTATTTCCGCAAATGGTTGGAGCGCTCACTCTCATGCAATGCGAAGGCAAGTGCAAACCTCTTGAACCTTTCAACGAGGACAAGCGCTATTTTAACCTTATACGCAAAACGGCCCATTTGGCCTACGTGAACCGCGTGAGCGGCAAGCCGCAGTAAACAACGTATCATTTACAGCGAACGTATCTACTATTTGACAGTTTCTCATATAACACATATGCATGCCGTATACCAGTAGTCGACAACACTTTATGCAAACGGGGACAGATAGTGGCAAGTTTATTAAGAGCGGACATGACCACACGCACAGCACATAAATTGCCACGATCTTGCCACGATCTTCAAGCAGTGCACTGCTCGAGTGCAGGAGTTCTGACGGTGCAAACTCCATCAACGCCCATCAAGCAGTGCACTGCTAGAAAGGGTGGTGAGGCGAACGTTTGCTGTAACGTGAAGGATAGGTTCGCTGTAAATCACATGTTGTTTACAAGCTGTCTTGCGGTCTACTTTACGTAGTGTAAGCCGGCCGTTGTTTGAAAATTAGACTGAAAGAGCACTTTTCCTCTTAGAACGGACTTGCCTTCGCGTTTTGCTTCGCGTTGCAGCATAGGTGGGGGCCAATCACTGGTGGAAGTAACGTGTTTTATAGTTCTGTAATACGGACCTGCAGCAGGCCCGTAGCCCGGGGGGGGGGGGGGGGCAGCTTTGGTGAAGTAGGTGTTTTTACCAAAAATAAATACAATGAAAATAGGTGTTTGTCTCATATAGTCAAGGTTTTCAGCAAGTGGCCCCCCTCCGAAAAAATTTCCTGGCTACGGGCCTGCGGACCAGAGTACATGGGAGATTATAGAAGCCTTTTATATTAAATTATAGCGAAGGTGAAAGGTGTATAAGCGTGTTCAGAAAAAGAAAAAAAAAGAATTGCGCTTCTTAATGGGGAACTCATGACTATATAGATTATTTCCAGCAAGGGTGCGAGGCTGTTTTCAGCCTAAAATGTTTTCTTTATCTGTCACGTTTGGTTTTTGGCGCACATGCGTATGTTTGTTGCAGCCATGTTGCCGTTTTTGCATATTCATGTCGTTATTGAAATATTATTTAGAGTAAGAGTAATTAGAGCGTAGCACTAATTACCTTTTTTTCTGAAGATACTAAACTAGAATAACAATAGTCGAATACAACGTTAGAAGTCGGCGGAATTTCCTCCTCAAAGGCGGATGTACACTGGCCTGCACCAATGGGCACGCTCTCCGGACTGACGTCATGATCCGGACTGCCGGTGACACCGCCTTCGGAGAACATCGTCGCGAGTGCATGAGTACTATTTCTTTAGTCGCGGAGGTGGTCAGCTGACGCGCTTCGGCCGCCTGGGCGGGGCCTCTCCGGACTTCTTAAGTTGTATCCGACTATATATAGTTGCATTAAATCAAGTGAATCACAAATTTGTAGAGAACAATGATAAGGTGCAGTATTACGGAATGCGTCAAATGAAAGAACTATGGCATAATTGAAATTTGAATAAAGCAGTTTGTTCCCGTTTTTCGAGAGAATATTGTCGGTGAATATTCGGTCCACAATAGACGCGAGTAAACTCAACGTCACCTGGCTAGGCCCACGCAGGGACCGGCAGGTTAAACCTGACGGCCCTCGCGCGGGCCCTCTGGACGGCCAGGATTTGAGAGGTCTGGTCCTGGGCCTTAATGAGCCTCTTCAATTCCTCTTGGGTGAAAGGGCGACCGGCAGAGGCACAGCCCCACAGGACATGCTCGAAGTCCGCATAACCACCACACAGGGGGCAGTCCGGGTTTGGGAACCGTTCAGGGTACATGTGCAGTGCCGCAAGGCTCGGGAAAGTGCTTGTTTGTAGCAGTCTGAGAGTAACAGCTTGGGCCCTGCATAGCGAGGAGTGCGGTAGAGGCAGCACTCTTCTCGAGAGATAGTGGTGCTTGCATATCTCGTTGTACGAGCAGAGAGGCTCGGGTCGCCCAGGAGATGACGCGTTACCCGGTACACGGTCAGTCAAACCTCGTGCAGCCGAGTGCGCCTCCTCGTTGGGATTGAGCGAGGCACCCTCAATGGTTCCAAGGTGCGCAGGAAACCAGACCAATGAATGATTTTTGAGGTCTTTGACTTTGTGAATGATCTGTAGGACTTGGGGAGCCACCATGCCCACCTGAAAGGCCTTGATAGCGGCCTTGGAGTCTGAATAAATTGTGTCATGCACACCGTCCGTCAACGCAAGGGCATTAAGTGCGGATGGTAGCGCAGCTGATCACTTTGCAATCACAGTCGACGACCACTGAGGAGAAGGCTTCTTCTTGAGTGTACGAAGCTGCATCAACAAAGCAGGCTCGATCCTTGTCCAAGTGGGCACTGGCGAGCAAAGATTTACCCCTGGCTCGTCTTCGTGCCTCGTTGTAGATTGGATGCATATTGCGCGGCATCCGGGGTATGGAAATCTTGGACCTTACGTCGTTGGGCAGCTTCACAGCGTCAGGACCGACAACCGCGGGGTTGCGTCCCAGCATGCCGAGTATGGCTCGACCCGCTTGGGTGCCAGACAGTCTGACAAACTGTGAAAACTCTTGAGCTTCGACAATTTCTTCGAACGTGTTGTGGATTCCCAACTTGAGGAGGTCTTCCGTGTGCGTTCGAACGGGAATGCCAAGAGCCAGCTTGAAGACTTCTGATTAGGGCATTGATTTTGTTGCGCTTCGACACGAGCCAGTTGTGCATGGCCGCCGAATAAGCGAGGTGGCATAGTACGAATGCGTGGATAATCCGAATCAGATTGTCCTCCCTGATTCCGCGGTGCCTGTTAGCGATTCTTCGAATCAGTCCTCCGAAGAAATTGGAGCTAGTTTAACGAAATTAAATTTTGGTGTATGGTGCGCCAAGATCTCGATCGGATTGTGAGACATGCCTTAGTGGAGGACTCCGAATTTTTTCAAAAGAAAAAAAAAAAGAAAGCGCGCGTCCTATGCTGCATGGGCAATAGAAGGAGAATTTTTAAGTTTTGCCCGGTTGAGTTTTGTTGCACAATGGGCATTCAATGCATAAAGTTTTGAAACCCATGCTGGCAGAAGTGTCAGCAACCCTCCTTTCGAGACCTTATATATTTTACCTCAAAACCCATTGCCGGCTTCATTTTGTGCTAGACATGTATATGCTGCTGCACTGAAGCTTGCGTAAAATAAACTTTCACATTTTGATCCCAACAATGACGCATTTATTTTGTGTATGCACCCCCAAGTCCGCTGATATGCATATCCCAAGTGTATGACGGTACTGCAACGCAGGGGCGTAGGCAGAAATTTTCTAGGAGGCCGGGGGGGGGGGGATTGAGGGGGATTAACCACACTTTATGCACGTTTGGTGCGTATGTGTGCCCCTGGCTACGCTAGTGACACAACGTAACCGTCAATATTGCTTTATCGTGTGGCAGGTGGCGTAGCCAGGGGTGAAGGGGGGGCAGACCGGGCCCGTACCCGTGCCCCACCTCCGAAAATTTTTTTGCCATGGCATACACAGCATAAAATGACAGTCGACCAAATCTGCCTGCCCTGCCCCCACTTCAGATGATGCAGGTGCCCCCCCCCCCCCCCCGAAAAAAATTTCAGCCTACGCCCCTGCTCACATGTACAACTATATTCGGGGCGACAGTTTAGATATACAGTGGATAAGCAAAAATTGAAAAAAAAAACATGTATGGCACGTGGTGGTTTTGAAGCGCGAGAAAATATAAAGTTTTTTGTTTTGTTTTCTAACTACTTCTCGATACTTCCGGAGCGATAAATGCGCTTATTAAATGCATTTGACATCCCGCTATGTTCTTAAAAAAAAAAAAGGTAATCAAAACAAAAGCGTCGGCTATCTGTTGCACACAGAAGTGCAGCCTGTCGTTGCTTGTATTGTCTACAAGAATTCCGGGGCAGATATAGATGAAGATGCTGGTTGGGCCGCAAGCACAGCATATAGGCCGTGATCTTGCAAGGAGGGAACCCAGTCCACAAGTTATTGCCAAGAAGTAGTTTACTTGGAGAACTAGTTACCGATTCACAAACATTGCAAGTTACCAAGCTAGTTGCAACAGTATTTAGGTTACAGTATTAAGTAGAATATTCATGTTACGCCCGAAATCCCGCCCCTGACTAAGCGGCTGTCAGCTGTTTAGCGTTAAATCATTGTTGAGTTATTTACACGGAGCGGTTGTTTTCAACCGAGTCTTTCTCCTCGCCTTGGATCCCATCCTGAACGCAACAGAGCACGCTGTGTGTGTCAGTGCAGCCCTACCGCCTCTGTACGCTGCTGCAACTGCAGATACGGAGAAATAGTGCGCAGTCGTCGCTTAACGAGAAAGCCAAGAAGGACGTCGGCCTTCCGCAAGCCCGCGTTTCTTGCACGGGCTGGGAGAGGAAGTGGTGAACAAAATCAATCAAACAGCAAAACAGCGAGCGAGTCAAGAAAAAGAGGCGACGACAACGAAAACGATCCGATGGCGCGTGGAGAGGGGCAAACTTGTGGAAAGGGAATCCATCCTCCCTTGACCGCCCTGACTCACAGACCTCCAGGGCAGCACCTCACGTGACGCATTGAGAGAGAAAGAGAGAGGGCCCCATCACGTGGTTGTGAACGCCACTGAAAAGAAAGTGCTGTACCCGTCTCGGCAGATAAGAAGGGCCCCAGCAGTGGTCGCAGTCTGTATTGGGTTAGTTCACTTGGTTGTCCGGCCTTCCACACGTAAGTACGCAGCGTGTTTTCCTTCCTCGTTGGCCTTTGCTTAACCCTTGCAAGCGCGTAAAAACAGCTCTGGTACGAGGGACGGGCGATGTCCGCGATGTTCCTAGCCTCTTTTTGTTGTTGCGAACACGCGCTCTCAGTAGAGAAAGAGCCTTGGAAGTATTGTTAAAAAGTTGTTCTTTTTCTCCCGATTATTAGAAGCGATGGTTGTAAAACCAGTTAAAGCAGCAGCTGAACAAAGAAACCGGGTGCATTCCAAGCTCATTCAAAAACACGGGCGACCTTGTTGTCATTCGCTTGCGTCGTCTCGCCCTTGACAGCGACTCGTTCGATATTTTTCCAACCTCGCACGCAGTGGTGAGCGTGAACGAACTCTGCATTCCGAGGTCCTTCCACAAACAACTCTGAAAAATGTTTTCAAACTTCGCAAAGACAGGCGCGGCATCTAAGCCGCACCTTACGTCATCCGTCCGCACAGCTGTTTTTGTCACATGACGTTTCTCGTTGTTTTACCATTCGCGCGCTCTCGTCCGCCTAAAAAAGGCGGTATTTTTCAAACTCCGTATCACGAGCAGTTGTGGGAAGTAACGCACAATACGGTAATCCGTGCAAAGGCAGGCCGGTATAAGAAAAATACGTCGCTACACGTGTTTGCATGCAAAGTTTGTGTCGGCGCAATGCTGACACTGTGTTAGTACATGCGATTATTTACTGCTTACTACTCCATCGTTTGAAACAAATTTATGACAATTTCTCGGGGTTTTACGTGCCAAAATCACTGTATGATTATGAGGCACGCCGTACTTGAGGGCTCGGTACATTTCGACCATCTGAAGTTCTTTAACGTGCACCTAAATCTATATATAAGTACAACAAATTTCTGGTGGCTTAGCTTTTAACGCTAAATATGATTGGGGCTGATTTCTTTTGAAAATTTACCTTTTGACACCGATTTACGGTGCATGCGCGCTTATGTGTGCCTTAATTGCAAAATTCCATAAATGAATTCAATATTTTGCAGGCTTCCTAAAAAAATGCGGGGGTACATTGTTTTGTGCTGCTTGTTCGTGACTGCTGCTGCAATTACGCATCAAGAGCTCATCGGCGCAGAGTGGTCAGCGTTCAAGGCATTACATGGTAAGAATAGTTGCACGTTTTGCTACAGGCTAAGTGAACAGGTGACGGTAAATGCCTCATTTTCAATTCATACTTGTTAGCAGGATGCGTATATGTGTTGCGTTGAAGGAGTAAACCCTGTTTTTGAATGACAGCCAATTATGACAACAGAGTGAAGAAGCCTGCATGAGATACGTACAGCCATGTTTTTCTGATGCACATGATCCATGCTCTTGTGCAATACACACTGCCATGTGACGCCGCGAGATTCTTCTACTCTCAATTTCATGTTGAAATATGTGTGCTCACACAGTGTGGCAGCCTTTCAGAGCTTCTTGTGCTTGAAAGCTTTAACTGGGCTGCGAGATAAGGACGCGAATACGAGACTGCCCTAGCTGCAGTTTATCTTATATTTTGGCGGGCTTGCATGTGGCGTAGGATTTCCTAGACTCTTCTAGAGCTCATAGTACATGTGATAAGTTGACCCCTTACATTACGCCACTGAAACGTACATTTTTCGTTCAATTTTACTTCATGAGAGCGGCATTGCTCATTATGTGCTCCTGACGAACTTCTCAGTATTCTGATGGATTATTTGTCCAGCGTGAAAACTCTGATCTGTTTTTGTTGATTAAAAGTTATAATTTCGGATCATTCTTTTTTGCAAGCCACTCGTACAGTTGTCAAGAGTTTGGAGCTTCCGAAAATTTGCAGTGCTTCAACTCGCGAAAAGTACAAAACGCAGTATTGCAACTTTTACTCCCACTATGTTTTTAGCAACGTGAAAAATTAAGAAATTATGACGTTAGAAATTTTGGCTGCCGCTTAAGGGTGCATAAGGGCAAAAAGTACCTGCACTAAAACACATCACGGACAACTCTTGTTAACAGCTCAAGTAAGCATATGTGTAAATTTGCTTTATGGCAGCAGGCAGAAAGGTCAAACACCACATGTGCTTAGAAATGGTGCAGGTTTCCAATGGGTGTTGGGCGTGGACTGCTTCACAATGCTCTCCTGAATCTATTGTGGCCTTCATTGTAATTGTTATTTATTGAGGCCACGGCCTTATTGGGCAAACATTGGCTTTAGTAACACTGTGGGGGAGGCATAAGCTTGCTTGAGCTGTCTTTTATTCAATTTTTTTTTTAATAGTCTTTTTGTGTGCTCTTTTTCAATAGTGTAGTGGTTTTTTCTTTTTCTTCACTTAGTGCACTTTATCGAATTCCATTCAGTATCTGTTGTGATTGTAACAACTGCTTTCTTGAGACAGCTTTTTGAGTCATTTGTCCTGATACACAGCGGTTCCAATAGTGTACCGTGTTTCTCCGGAGCCTTTTCAGTGTGTGCAATTTTGAGAACTGTAAACTGGATGTTCATTAGCCCTCTACATTTTCTCCACTTATTCTTCCTTGTGTTATCACAATCGTGTCCCTTCAAGCAACGGGCAAGGGAACGGCTGATGTGTTTTAAAGATGCTGCGGAAGGGCTAGATGCACATGGCTCGTGTAGACACAAGAAGCGAGGCTAAATCTTTAGCAGGAAAGCTGCCTGTTCCAAATAAACATTTCAGGTTTATCTACACATCATGGGTAATGACACCAACTTGTTACATGCCAACATGTTCGGTCGAATGCACACATCACGGGTTATCAGATCATTGCTTAAACATGAATTCGTTTTTATTTTTTGTAGCTCTCGCTGCCGTACATGTGCACTTATTGAACATAAAGCTCACTGACATTATGTTATTGACAGAGGAGCGTTGCAAATGTCTCGTCAGATTGTGGTGTGGCATGCCGTGTTACCGTGCCATTTCATTACATTAAGTCAATTACATTCTGAGGTTTTATGTTACCAGACTACAATGTGAATATGAGGCATGCCATAGTGAAGGACTGTGCATTAATTTTGATCACCTGGGGTGCTTTAACATGCACTTAAAACTACGTACACTAAAATCTAACATGGTGGCATTTGCAATTTACCCTCATCAAAATGGCTGCCATGTCCCGGCATTCAATGACAGGAAGACAAGGCCATGAGTCAAGCCAAGGAGAACTTCTTTAGGACTTGGCCCTTTCTATCTCTGAAGGAAAACAAGCTTTAATTACAAGTGAATTGAAATTAAACTTATTTTGCATGTGCATGTTATGATTGTGTGCAGGAAAGGACTATGCATCTGACACAGAAGAATACTACAGGCTCAAGATCTACATGGAAAACAGGCTGAAGATTGCACGGCACAATGAGAAGTATGCCAAAAGCCAGGTCTCGTACAAGCTTGCCATGAATGAATTTGGAGACTTGGTAAGTTTTCACTCGTATTTGGGTAGGGTCTCGCATAAGAAATGGTGCACTCTAAGCCTAGTCGGTTGTACAGCAATGCTCACTCTTAAAGCTAAACAAATCCTCAAGCGAGCTTTTTGGGTCATACTAAAATTTCGTATAACCAGACATGCTAGAGATGAAAACGAAGTGTACCACTCCGTACTGGGTCACAGTGGTAGTTGTCACACACAACTTGCAGAAGTGTTGCTAAGGGCTGGGTAAACTAAAAAAAAAAGTTGTGCTCCTTCTTGGGGTATCTTCGCGCCACACAACAATGTAATCAACGAATCGTCTTCTGGATTTTGTGTGTCCTCTCTTAAGAACTCTGCACTTGCAACATTACTATCAAGAACGCTAGTTCATGCTGATTGCGTGTGTGCCATTCATGTCCTGAAAGTATCAAGCTTGTGCCGTTAAAGGAAGGAAAAGCACGTAAGATGGATGATGATTAGTATTGCTGCGTGACAGAAGTACGCCCCAGAAGGAGCAACCACTTCTTAAGTGCAACTTCTGGCCACATATGTGCGTCGACAACAGCACGAGAGTTTCGTTGGCCAAAGAGTGCATTTATGCAATACTCGCGCTGTAAAATGTAAAAGTGCTCGATAAATCACTGCTAGTCACTCTTAGATTCTTTCAAACTTGTGTTCTGAGCATTTCTGTTCTTGGTTTTTGTTTTTTTCCAGCTACACCACGAGTTCGTCAGCACACGCAACGGCTTCAAGCGCAACTACAGGGACTCTCCACGAGAAGGCAGCTTCTTCATCGAGCCTGAGGGCTTTGAGGATTTGCACCTGCCCAAGACTGTCGACTGGAGGAAGAAAGGCGCTGTGACCCCTGTCAAGAACCAGGGACAGTGCGGATCTTGCTGGGCCTTCAGCACCGTGAGTTTACGTGCAGTGTTGCGCATGGTATAATCTGTTAGTGTGTGCACTACATTTTAATCTGCATAGAAGGTAACGTATTAAAACTCAACTGTAACAAATGCAGATATAGCAAAGTACAAAACATGATTGTAACCATTTCAAAGAGGAACTATGGAAAAAGGAATGCATGATCTGGAAGAGCATCACTTCCAATAACAGTTTTTCCATCGCCGAAAGATTTTGTAGTGTGCAGAATTGTATGGAAAAGAAGGTGCATGATTGACTGCACTCTTGTTCACATTGACCACATGCTTTGTTTTGCATCATTGTGTTTGTGTGTTATTCAAAAAATCAATACCCTGTATGGCACCCCAAATTTCTATCGCTGCTATGCATTAATCCAACAGGAGTCTTGTAAACCGGTTTTGTTAAAGAATAATTTCACGGAGCTGGCAGTAGGTAACTGTGAGCAGCAAAAAACGGCTTCTGTTCGCTATTTAAAAACACGCTGCAGCAGTGCGCTCATCGAAAAATACTTTTGTTTCGTGGTAAAAGCGCCTGTTAGTTTTCAATTTTGCTCTTTCTGGGAATTTATTCTTTTCATCGACAAGTAAAATATAACTTCTTTCAGCTTTTGGGATCATGGTGAGTGAGCTCCGTGATAGCCCTAAACTGGGCCGTTTTCGAACTGGATTCCGTGGAACCCAGGAGTTCCATGGATGTCATTTTAGGGTTCCTCATGCAGTCAGAATGAATCCGACCTGCTCCTGTTTTACCACCGTTAGTACCTAATTTACTGATTAGAATAGAAAATTTGCATTGAAATTTGTATTCAGCGAAGCCATTGCACACGACAACCGCACTTCGGGAGTCTTTGGGTAGCGAGAGACCCACGCTATTGTGGCACCAAAGAAGTTTGAGTACCCCTGCCCTGAACAACAGTTTAAACTCTTTTTCCTTACCGACTGAGATTGCTTACAAGATACTAATCTTGCCAGTGATGTCTATTTCCTAAACGATCGAAGGGTCTGCAAGATCTCTGAGAATTATCTGTAGTACTACTGCCTCTACTTTTTGCATGGGTACAACGAAATCACCAAATTGAGCACTGATTCAAAGCATGTGCAGCACAGCATATGGAACTATCGTGCTGTAAAGTGTGTGCTACAATGTGCCAAGGTGCCAACATGCTCTCCTTCCCTTGATTTGATTGCACGGAGAAAAAGCATGCAGTCGCAGCATTGCCCCACAGCCGCTGCCGGAAACGACTCTGCAGCGCTTTGACGGCTGCTGATTGTCGTGTAGCACATGACTTGAAAAATGTGTTCACTAAAACAGTGAGTGACTACCATTTGACCACAAGCTTCAGGAGTAGGTTTACTATAATTTCTTAATTGCCTTTGCAGTAGCAGTGGAACTTCATCATATATATATATCGAAGTTGCAGGTAAACATGTTTCATTGCACGTTATACCAAGTTTGAAAATGTACGTGGTACTACAAACATGAAGCTAGAAAGTGTGAAAAACGTTATGTAGAGAATTTTGTTATTATGAAGTTCATTATGTTGAGGTTTAACGATACACGGCAAAGGTGATGGGCGATGGTGTGTGATCTCCTGCTTTTTTTTTGGGAAGTTCACGTGCGTGCCCATCTAGGTTCCCTACAGTCAGTGAGCCACGCGACTAAATGCCGGTAACGCTTTATATTTCTTTCCCAGAAGCAATCGCTAAATCACAAAGAAAAAACAAGTTACTGATATCACCCTATGCTTATAAAGAATATAGTGGAAGTATTTCTGCGTCAGATGAGACTTTGATTTGAATAAGTTTGACATTAATTGGCGAGCACTCTGAATAAGGTCCCCTGTTCCGCAGTGCACAAAGAATTCATGCTGTCGTTTTTTGTTTTGAACCAGACGGGATCCCTGGAGGGCCAGCACTTCCGCAAGACACGCAAGCTTGTGTCACTCAGCGAGCAGAACCTGGTCGACTGCTCCAGAAGCTTCGGCAACAACGGCTGCGAGGGTGGTCTCATGGACAATGCTTTCAAGTACATCAAGTCCAACAAGGGCATTGACACAGAGTGGAGCTACCCTTACAATGCCACGGTAAGCACACTGTGATCATGTTGGGCAAGGGTCGGCAACCTGTGGCCCGCGAGGCAGTATTATGCGGCCCCCCGACACGTCATGCTCGCCTCCCTTTGCCACTTCCTACCTGAAGGCCAACACAGCAGTTTTGATTTATTTACACTTAAACGTCGATATAACGAACACGGTTATAACGAATTATCAGTTATAACGAAGCAAATGAACAGTTTTGTCAGAGATACAGTGGTACAAATAAACGTTTATAATGAATTTTCGGATATAACGAAGTTATTTTCGTGACAGATGTGACTTTGTTATAATGAGGTTTGAGTGTATTTATTTATCGGTACCTTACAGGGCCCACGTGGGGCATTGTGTAAGGGGGGCAATACAGCATGTACATAATAGAGAGGAATATACATAGGTGAAATATCGATAAGTACAGAAGATGTAACTGAACTCGCGAACATTGAAACGCAAAATATGAAAGTGACTATTTATGCAGCAACAGTGCAACAGAAAATGAAAACTGATGAAAGATATTTCCGCAAATAAATGTACACAAAGAAAGAAAAAAAAGGCGAAAAAAAAAAAAAACGTATCGATAACAGTACTGCAGGCACAGATGAATGTTAAAATGCCATACATCAGGTTTCGGTGCATAAATATTCTTTCAGACTATTCAAGAACTTTGCGTGGTCTCGCTCTAATGTGAGATCATCTGGTAGATCGTTCCACAAACGAATTGCTCGTGGAAGAGCTGATAGGTTGAAAGCATCAGTTTCCCTAAAATGGGGTTAGGCAGGAACAAAGTAAGATCGCTTCCAGCTGGCGTTACAACCTATGTTTGTAAATTGCAACCTTGTAACACGCGTGCTACAAGTAAACATGATTTTTCTCTCCCAGTTTTGTACATTATTGTCAATTCGCCAAACTTCTCTTCGCCTGCAAAGCCACCCCCCACTGCCCCTCCCTCCCTATTCGCCATGCGGCCGTCTGCCTCAAAAGGTTGCCGACCTTTGGTGTAGGGGATGGGGTCTAGGTGAGGAAGAAGAGCTGCTTTTGTGCTAAGACCGCAATACCATTGCAAGGCAAGCTGTAGTGGCAGACTGGAATAATTTGATCCACTTTGAGTTCTTAAACATGATCGTAAAACCTAAGTAACACGGGTGTTTTTTGCATTTCACTGTCATCCAAATGTGGCCGCCATGGCCGGTAATCGAACTCGTGCTTAGCAGTGCGGCCACCATAACTGCTAGGCTATTGCAGCAGGCAGAATTTCAAGCTGTCGATATAAAAATCTTTCCCATTTTACTTGGCATGTGTGTGTCCTCACCACAATGCTGATACAGCAGAACCCCGCTGACATGTTTTTCATTCGTGACGCGATGGAAAGGAAGAACCGAATTGAAACCACTTCCTCAACTGATGCATTCAACCCCTTAGGAAGGAACCGAATGGGTTCCAAAATATTGGGATCATCTTAAACTGTGACTTGCCAGTTCAGCATCCAGAGAAATAAGAAATGTAGTTGAGAAGGCTGGGATTCACGACCAGTGGTTCCAAGTAGGTGCAGATTGCAGAGTTGTTGAGGGCAGCAGACAATTATAGGTGGTGCATAGAGGGCAGAAAATTTGCGAATATAGGATCGTGTCAGTGGGTGGAACACAGGGGTAATCGAAAATATGGATGGGATAGCCTGATGACGATTATGACGTCAGTACTAGGCTTGTGCGAATATTCGAGCTCTTCGAATATTCGAACGAACATTACAGTATTCGAATTCGCTTCGAAACGAATTTAAATTCCAGGAAATTTCGAAGTATTCGAAATGAACGAATAGACGTATATAAACCGCATGTAACCCCTGTAAAGGTGGTTTCACTGCAGTGGAGGTGTGCTATGCGGTAAATACACCTTTTCAGAAGAAATTTGCACTGCCGCGAAGACCCACTTCAAGGTTAAAACACACAGTAAAACCTCGTAAATTCAAAATGACTGGGACTGTCAAAAATCTAATTAGGCGGGTTTTCGAATTAACCAGACATACAAAAAGCGGGATGCAGGGAACTTTGAATTACTGGAAGTAATCAGAGGTGGTCATTTGCTGTGCCTCCTAGTTTGCAGCTACAAGGGCTATGTTTTCCAGCAATACCTGGACCCAATTTTGCCACTAAACCAGGGAAACGGCGGGCTTCGCTGCTGCCAGCGCAAAAGAAGTAAAGGAGGAAAAAAACGGCCTCTTGGTTGACTGAAAAGCGTGCCTGCGAAAAAGAAGACGTGCTTCGCTGCAGCACAGTGATGACACGTGGGCAGCATGTCACCTGCTCCTTGCAATGTCAGCGCGTCATGATGCGACCATTCGCCCATTCTTTCTGGTAAAATAAAGAATTTAATAATGACCAGTGTGACGGAATTCGCAATGTGTTCTGGGTGGAAAAAATGATCATTGAAGTTTTCGAACCGAGTTTTCGAAGTAGGCGTTGCAGGCAAGTACTCCGCCAGCAGTGCAAGTGCGCAAATTGCCGGAACAACCGCCAATCAGAGGTTCGCATACATCACGAATTCCGTCAGACCGTCTTTTATTATTTTTTCTATTTTCCCAGAAAGAATGGGTAAATCATGACGCACTGACGTTGAGAGAAGCATGCGTCATGCTGCCCACGTGTCACCGCTGTGTTGCAGTGCAGCATGTCTTCTTTTCCGTAGGCGCACATTTCAGCTGACCACGAAATTGCTGCTTCTTCATATTTTTGTTTTCTTGCGCTGCCAGCAGCGAGGCTGGGGTGCTCAACTTGTTACTCATTAGTATCGCTACAATGCATTGCCCTAAGCCCGATGGCTCCCTGTGCCCGATGGCTCCTATGGCCTGATGGCTCGATGGCTCGAATAGCCCGATGGCTCCTAAGGTCCATCGTTTCTGCGGATTTGCGGCTAAATCGGGATCGGGAATTGGCACATGGCACCCAAAGTTTTCGAATTAACGGGGCTGGTACTGACCGCCGCTTCAAATTATCCACTCAAATTTACATTGCAAGATACGGGGCCGCAGAAATCCTTCTAATTATGCGGGATTTCGAAATAGCTGAGTTCAAATTAATGATGTTTTACTGTATTACCCTCACATCGATTAATCATTTTTTAAGCTTAGAAGCTTGTTATACCGGCTTATATGCTCTAAGTATAGTAAATTTTAAAATGTAACGTATTTTACATCCTATCACTTGCATTCTACCGAAAGCCAAATCCTGCTACTACTCAAAGTTGCTTCCACTTCCCTTTGAACCAAAAAGAATGACATATGCATATGCCTTGTTTCAACTTAAAAAATATTGTGCTGGTTAGTTGAGTCCTGACAAATATGCTCATTTTTTTTTATTATATGTAATATAAACTATTCGAATTCGCTTTGACCACATTACTATTCGCTTCGAATTCGCTTCGGACCTAAAATTTACTATTCGCACAAGCCTAGTCAGTACTAATATTGGGTACAATGAAGTGCTAATGCCATTGTATCTGTAATACAGCGTAGTACAGCGAACTACTGTAAGCTCTCAGTAAATGGAAATCTCTTAAACGGAACTGCTGGCTTAAATGGAACAACTGCTTCTAATGTAATTGTTTTCATGCTTGAATTCCACTCCCCTGTTCCTCTCAGTAAACAGAACTCCTGTTAAACGGAACATATTTCCCTGGTCCCTTCAGGCTCTGCTTAACGAGAGTCAACTGTAATACACTTTATTTCATATCAGTAATACAGATCAGTAATACAACAAAGCCATTTCATCGTATGTCGCAAAATGTTTGTGAAGTACCATTTAGTAGGTTTCGGGCAGTGGTGTAGCATAGGACGTCTAAAGGGTTGTGAGAACTTGCTTATATACAGCTTTGGCAGTTTTGATGGACGAGTTGCTCACACTTCCAAGCATCTGTGACGTTTTTCTTTTTTTTTCTTTGCGAATTTTCTTTCGCAGGACGGTGTTTGTCACTTCAACAGGAGTGATGTGGGTGCCACAGACACTGGTTTCGTCGACATACCAGAAGGGGACGAGAACAAGCTGAAGAAGGCCGTGGCTACGGTTGGACCCGTCTCGGTTGCCATCGACGCCAGCCACGAGTCATTCCAGTTCTACTCGGAAGGTGAAATCTCCGCCCCTCTCTCTGGTTACTCTGGGGCTATTAATGGGCCCCTAAACCACCCAGAGGTCGAAATTCAGTTGTGGCGTTGCAGCTGTGCACGAGTCTACAACAAACATGCAGCCGCGAGAATTATTCGAAACGGTGCCATAATAGCGCAACTACACGTGTCTGATCTGATGATCCAAAAGAGGCCCTCGCTTGTTTCGCTCTTTCCTTCGCTATGCTTGTTTCATCGGCTCGTTCTCCTCCTGGGCGAGTGCTCCTTCTCGTCGTGCGAGGAGGAAGAGCAGCAAGCACGTGAACAGCGAGCATGCGAACAAACAGATTCTTTTTGTGGATGACATGATCAGACGGCAATGTTGATGTCACGGCCATCACTGAGGATTATTGAAAGGCCAGGAGAGGAGAAGGGATTGTTTCTTATAATATGTGGCACGCCTGTGGCTCGCAGTGCTGCTGCGTTTGGCATTGCTGATTGTGATGACATTCTCAACTCTGTGTGCATGTTTACTTGAAATGTTAAAAAATTATCGGAGGGCGTTTAGGGGTCCTTTAAGACGTGAAAAGGGTGAACTGTAATAACAAGCACTGCCAAAACAGGCGTGAAGGTCACTCATGGAAATTGAAAGCCAAGTTTTAAACATTTTTTTTGTTGTTACATTCAAGCCTCGTTATAACGAACATGGATATAACGAATTATTGGTTATAATTAGGGGCGTGCGAATATTCGAAAATTCGAATATTTTTCGAATAGTGTTTGCTATTCGATTCGATTCGCACTGGAATTTTACTATTCGAACTATTTGAACTTCCCAAAAACAAATACAGTCAACGTCCGATTGAAAGTGACCCCTTCAAATTTTCAGTATGCTTCACCTCATTAAACTCTCGTATTGCGGCAAAGCTGCCTTTCAAGCTCCGTTAGGGTCGAACTTTACCAAGACACAGTCAACGTTTGATTAGAAATGGTCCCTAGAAGTTTCAATATGCTTCACCTCATCACACCCCGGTATTGCGGCAAAGCTGCCTTTCAAGCTTCGTTACGGTCTAACTTTGCCAAGACACAGTCAACATCCGATTGAAGTGGTCCCTAGATTTTCAATCTGCTTCACTTCATCACACCACGGTATTGTGGCTAAGCTGCCTTTCAAGCTCTGCTACGGTCGCAACTCAAGAAAACGCTGGTTCCAACATTGAGGTGAAAGATGTGGCAGAGGTGGGGGCTCAATTATAGCTGTTTTGGACCTGAAATTTGGGCAGGAAGTCCGAAAAATCGGAAGCCGAAGCTTTTTAGCATCCAATATTTTAGTTGTTCTTATATATCGACATCTACGAGGCAGATTTGGAACTCTGGACTTGAAGGGAGCACACCCTTGTCCACAACAGCAGTTGGGCTTCCACAGAAGTTGAAAGAGGAGCAGAGGCTGAGGAAATGGCATCTTTGCCTATCACGTGTAAAGTGTTGTCGGCAACACTTTAGTTGCACCAAATCATGTACACAAATACAATTCAGCCTCTACATTGCCTCATTCTTGATAAGACAACTATGAAACACCACCCCGCCAGTGCTTCATCATCCTAGTGAAAAGAAATGCTTTCATGTTGCTATATCATAAGAATAAGCCTAGGAATCCTCTCTAACTTTCTTTCTGCAATTTCGCTTCGAAGTATTCAAAAAATATTCTTGAAATATTCGAGAAATATTCGAAAAATATTCGATTCGATTCGCACTCACACTTCTATATTCGAATTCGCTTCGCACCCAAAATTTTGCTATTCGCACAGCTCTAGTTATAATGAAGTAAATGAAGAATAGTCTTGTCATAGCTACAGTGTTGGGAATAAATGTTTATAACGAATTTTTTGATATAACGAAGTTATTTTCGTGGTAGATGTGGTTTTGTTATAATGAGGTTTGAGTATATAGTGTATTGGAAAACTTCGGGACGACTTGATTTCAAGAAAAATACACCGAATACAGTCTCCGACTAGTACTTCAGACTTCACAAAAGTGGCCTAATGTTCGAATACGAGAAACTGGATTTGCCAAGAAAGAAGCGTCTTTACTGCACAAGTGGCTAGGCAATCTTGTCAATGTGTTGCTGTGCGTGTGTGCGCACATATGCAGCCTGGTTAGTTTTTATGTCAACCACTGTCGTGCTTTTCCTACAGATAAAAAGCATAGTCAATGTGGATGGCACACTGTGTGTATGTGTGGGGTGAGATGCACCGAGGCTGGATGACTGAATCACGTAGACTGGATAGGCTTGTGTGCGATAACGTGATCAGTGTGCAAACTAGCCTTATCTGCATGATGTGCCGGCGGTCAACCCCACCCTTCTATAAAAAACAACTTTCTTGTTCCGTTCCTTCTTCCTGCAGGGAGCTCGGCCGCGGGAATGCTCTGGCAGTAGCCATAGCTTTGCAAAGTTTGACACATCATACAAGAGTTATATTTTGCACATATTTTAGTAACTAATTTTATTTTTTCTTTGCTGCATAAAAGAATTTGCTTCATCTAGGTTTGCTATAAGTAGGCTTTACTTCAACAACCAACGCGGCAGAGTGGTTCGTTGGCCCATAAAAAGTGACCAGTGTGTGAAGTGCGTCAAACTTTTTAGTATCAGACGCAGAGACCTTAATTGCCTCTTTCTGTATCTGTTTACACCATGCAGGTGTCTATGATGAACCAGAGTGCAGCAGTGAGCAGCTTGACCACGGTGTCCTTGTTGTTGGCTATGGAACCAAGGATGGCCAGGACTACTGGCTCGTCAAGAACAGGTGGGTAGCTACACCAGATACATTATGTGTAGTAGTATCTTGTAAATGTCTGCACGAGCGCAGCAATGCACATTGTAGAGTGATATGTTCGAGAGCAACAGCTTTTATGGGCGGAGATCTAGGTTTGAGTAAACATAGCTCACAGACATACAAAAATAAGCACACCAGCGTACTTTTCCGCTAAGAAATAGTCACCTTTGATCCAGTCCGCATCGTCTCACAGCGCACGCGTTCGGAACGTCGCTCCTTCATCATCATCCGAGTCTGAACTCGTAAGTAAATCCTCGCCTGACGAACTGACATCCAATGAATCAGATCCTGATTCGGCACTTGGGGAATGGTCCACATCGGAAGAATCACCGCTCAACTTGCTAGCAGCAGAGCAACCGTCACGCACTTCCATAGCGTCAGCGAACTGTGTGAGTGAGCGTACGGAAGAAAACTGTATGGTTGTGCACCCGTCCGGAAAGCAAAACAAGTGAAAAAGCTATAATAATTCTTCGTCTTATCGCCAACGAGATGGAGCTAGTTTTTCAGAAACCCCGAAAAACAGGAAATGCAACCACGGCGGCATCGTTTGTGTAATTTAGCGCCGCATGGAAACAGATGTAATCGCGCCCCGAGGTGCAGTAAATAAGAGAGTAACAAGCGGTCACCCTATGAGAGATTAGAAACCAGACAGCCATCAGTTTTGTGGGCGCGAGAAGCGATAACCACCTGAAGGACGAAACCGAATCCAGCCGCACCGCACGCACGTGCTCAGATGCGCATGCGAAAGCTGGTGTACCGCTTTGGAAAGACGAAAAAAAAACAACAAAAAAGCAGAGAGACATCCGTGCATGAAAAAAATTCCACATATTCCCGAAGTGTGGCAGCACATGCCAGGCAAGAGAAGTGATCAAAAAAGGCGCACATTTTAAACATACAGGCAATGACGTACATGTACGGAGTAAACCCTCAAAGGGTTAAAGTCACCAAAAGCTAGATAGGACATTCATTCCTTCCTGCCCTTCTTGTATTCTTCTAGCAAGCCTCGGCCAAAGGTGAGAAAAATAGCCAAGAAAGTAGCAAAGCTGGTAACTTAGGAACCCACGCTCATCATTACGCAATGCAGATATGAGATGTGCCTTCAACTCATGAATCTCTAGATGTATTTTCACATCTATGAAACCACAATGGTAAGACGTGGATTAATACATACCACCGGGAGCATCTTTCCTGTCTAGTCTCCCTTTTTCCATGCCGCTTTCGGACTCCTCTGCAAGATGTGAAACCAAATAGCCCGACAATTCACTATGAATGCGTACAATTTGCTGTAATTTGTTCATAAACGGGTTGCTTTCATGCACGGCCTATGCATCTACTTCGAAGCACCAATACTATACTATTTGGAAAAGGCTTCACTAAGCAGCATGTGCGCAGCGATGTACCAGCAACCATCTTTTGTAAGGTGCTGATGAAGTGAGCTGGCCATCAAGGGCAGCAGATGATGGCAGTCATCAATGGCCCCATTATATCATGGCTCCATACGAAGTGCTTATGTTGCACAAGAACTTCAAGTGGAAGACAGTGATAACTAAAAATATATGCACATATCACAGGAGAGAACAAACGCCTCCTTTCTGGACTGCGCCGTGGGAGTACAAAGGCTGATGTCACTGCCCCGGCAGTGCATTTTTGGGGGGTCCCACCTATTTACCAGAGGGGATTATGGCAGTGTCCAGGGAGCCTTCTGTGAAAAGGTCTATAAAAAGTGTGCAATAGAGCTATCCTTTTGTATGTTTGTACGCATTGTACACCGCTTCAGAACTTTTTACACAGAAATAACCTCAGTACTCCTACGTTATTTGTGGATATGCATTGACGTAAGCTTGAGCGATCAGGTCACGTCATGAAAGAGAAGGAGTGTTGGGATTCGTACAAATTCAACGTAAACTGTACCAAGTATTCACAGACCACATCTGTGTTCAGGACTCCACAGGAATACGTGTTGGAATGTGCTAAATTATAGCCCACACTAGTGGGACATAAGCATGCCATCAAGAAATGTGGCTCCAGGAATAATGAGTGACAGTGTGCGTTGGGCATCTCTAAAATGTTCGCAACCTCCTCCTCACTGGTCAGAAGTAGGCATGGGCGAATATTCTAGCACTTTGAACATTTGAACAAATATTGCAGTGCTCGAATTCACTTTGACTTGAATTTAAATTATTCGAAATGAAGTAATAGACTTTATTATGTTTGAGCGCTTGTATCCCCTTGGAAAGGTGGTTTCCCTGCAGCGTTGGGCTCCTATGCCGTAAAACCACCTACCAAGGGAAAATTCGCATTGCCGTGATGTCACGCTTCAAGGTTAAGTGTACGCATTACCAGCACCTCGGTTAATTATTTCTTTAAGCTTAAAAGTACGTTATACAAGCTTATATGTACCAAGTATAGAAAATTTTAAATTGTAACATATTTGACCGCTTATAACTCGCACCTTATTATTATTAAAGCTGTGAATTGGCGGCTCATTAATCACAAATATTGCAAGACATGCATACGTTTCATCCGTCCGAAGTGTCTAAACTTGTTCTTGGCATTCTAAGTCGTGCGCAACGGTTTTTGTGCTGTAAGGCGGCGACATGAATGTTCCTTTGTTTTCTTCTTGGAACAAAAAGGCTTGAACTTCTTACAAGATGATGCCATACTTATGCACATTGTTCTTTCCAGCTGGGGCACAAGCTGGGGCGACGAGGGCTACATCTACATGACAAGGAACAAGGACAACCAGTGTGGAATCGCAAGCTCAGCCAGCTATCCTCTCGTCTAGTTATGAGCGGTTTTTTTTACATGCTCCTCTTCCTTTCATATTGCATCCCCGCTCACTCGGCACAAATAAACTTTTTTTTGTACAGTGAATTGCAGTTTCATGATTGATTGCCTTACTAATAGAAAACAGAATTGTAAAGATCAGTGTTGTGGAATGGGCGCCACCATTCAATTCCGGGGAATTACAACTTGCCGCAATTCCATTCCTTTCAATTCCTCGAAATGAAAAGCTTAGCCCATTCCCACTCAGCTCAATTCCATTCCTGCAATCCCTCAACGTAGGAAAGGCATTTTTGTGTGGTTTTCTCGAGTTAGGAATGAACGCCCCATAAAGCTGATGTCATCAAGATGCATTAAGAACTGCAAAAGTATGCAAAACACGTTACCAAAGTCGAGGAATAGTAGCCTGGTGACATATCATATGCAGTACAACCACCCTACTAATTGCCATAGGGGCAGTTCTCCCGCTACCTATAGTATTTGCATGGTCAGCATGTTTAAATGAATTGTGATGTTTTAATATTGTTTAAGCTCTCAAAAATCTCAAGGCGTAAAGGGGGGGGGGGTATGCCACCGCCGTAGTTCCACACGACGGATACCAACGGCATAGAAACGCGGTTACGCGAAGAATAGACAAAATTCGGAGCAACACAGTCTATATACAAACAGAATTGTAGTAGGCGCGTTGCTTATAAATCTACTGTGCTTGTAATCAGCCAAGCCATTTTAAAAATACTGCTTTATTGTTAAATTCCAGGCTCGGACTTACTAATGTTTGAAGTTTCAAAAACAGCGCGATGACGAAAGCGTGCTCTATTTTCGGAAAAAAAGACGTAATTCCATTCCATTCCGGGTTGCCGAAAATGTGGAATGATTCTGGAGTCATTCCAATTCCGGAGTGGCAACTCCGCAACACTGGTAAAGATATACTGTGGGATGCAATGGCACCATTGTGAGGGTAATGCCACAGCAGTTCAAACTCATGATGATGATGCTACCATCTCTTGTCTAGTGCTTTCCGCTGGTAAAGGCACTGTTATTCCTACATAATTGCCACCGGGATGGTAACAGCGTGGACGTCATGAGAGCTGTTGTTATTGTTTTGAATTCTATTATCCAAAACAATCATATGCTCCCGCCTTAGTTGTCTTTAGAGCCCAAACGTTACGAATGTCCGTTTCAACATGAATTGATACAAACTTGTTTGTGGTTTACTCTCATTGAAGGCACAGACAACCGCTTAGAACTAGAATTTAGATAATTCCACTGACGGAAGGATTGTCTATTGTATTGGCTTATACGAGCCCCATTTTTCCCATTAGACGTGGATTTATATTTTTATTTCTTAACTAAAGTCACTTTTGGCACCCCAAGCGGCAAAAAAGCGAAGATGCACATGATTCCGATCACGCGACCTTTTACTGGTGCACGCAGTTGAGGGTCCCCACATTAGTGTTGAAATATAGCATACTTTCTTTATTGTAATCTTTTCTAACTTAAGGTGTGTGATACACCATTTGTACTAAGCAGAACAGTGAAGCCACCTTTGCTTGAAATATTATCCAATGCTCATGAGCGGCAGTTGTTAGCTGAGGGATTAGCAACACCTGACAACGAGTAGAAGTACCAGGAGCGCCTGGTTCACAAGGCAGTAAAGGAACTTCATGTGATGACGAGTGTTCGGAAATCATATTCTACCGGGTCACTAAATTAAAAAATGGTCAGAATTGTCGAAATGAAGGTGGTTAACCACAGTTGCGCTCATTCCTGTGAAAGTAGAATGTTGACCGTCATGAACAGTTCGCAAGGAGGGCTGTCACAATTGCTATCACTTTTCAAGTTGCTTGAGGAGGCACTCGTACTTTTTTAGTGGCTTCTCAGATTGAAAAATTCTGCTTACAAAATATCCACGCGCTTTTGGAATCAACCGCTGCAGGTTTAACCATTACCCAGGGGGAGCTTATTGTTCTGCTCTAAAAAACAGTGGTCGAGAAAAATCAGTTGTCAGTCCCTTTAACATTAGCACCATGCCTATAGCGCAGCATCCAATATTCAATGACGTGATGGAAGGTCACTAAAATTTTATGCATGAACAGAGAATGACACACCGACGAGTGCCTAATAAATGTGCACATGAAGAAGCACTTGAAAAGGTTCATTTATTTCGAAGCGTCAGACACACTGGAATGAGTGAAGTGCATCGCAGAAATCTATAGCTGAAAAAAAATTACACCTGGTAGCCGAGTTGCAGAAATGCAACAGTGTTGCATTGCATTTCTAGCACATCACATTCATGTAAACAGCGTTAATGAGCTAGGAAGGCAAGATGCGTTAATGTGCCGGGCGAGGATAGATTTATGGGCCAGAGTCAACTTGTGCAGAGCATGTAAACACAGGCGTATCACATTAGGAATGAGTGGGTGTGCTGCCACCCAGTTAAGCTGCGGGCACCTTCTATAAATGCCGGCTCATGTTAAAACTGATGAACCGGCCCTTCCATCACGCAACACCACGTGGTGCTACATCGAAGCTGTGTTCACACGGTGGACCAAAGTGCAGTCCAAGTCTGCGGATTGTGTACCGTGTGGCCACACGTCAACCGTTCACGCGGCGCTCCTTTGGTCCGGGAAAGCAATTCATGGAACATTGGAGACTCAACATCACGGCTGTGATCTTTGGCTAGAAACACTAAAATCCTCTCCGGTCATGTGGATGGTAGCCATGGAGGGATACGAATTGCATCACACGCCATGCGACTAATTCATCCACGATCATGTCTGTCGTGTCACATTGCCTTTCCTAAATGTGCTAGAGAATGCGATGTGCCACTGTCGCATTAGTGTACGTAAATGAGGTTAGCATGTGTGGAAATGCTGAAAGAGCAGTGTTTACTTTATCCACGCGCATTGTCCTTAGCTTTGAGGAAGGCTGGTAGGGGTGATAACAGCTATCTGATAAGCCATTTGATGTCAGTGCAAGTTGAGAGGGCATCTCAACTTTGCACACCGCTTGTGAACCACTTGCGCGGCACATGATTACAAAATTTCGCTCAGACGTTCACAGCTCCATTTTCTATCCTAAGAATGCATATTCACATCAAGCACCATGCAGTAAAAGGGTTGGCACGTTCCTCCCACCTGGCAACGCATTGTCAAGACTGTGAGTGCACGTATGAGTTTGGGGTCATGTTGGTTTTCGTCCGACGCATGGACAAGATGATATGAGAAACAAGGTGCATCATTAAAACGAAAAAAAGGGGCAGGGCCTATATCAGCCAGCCCTCTGTAGTACTAATCAAGGAAAACTATTTGGACTTTCGAGACAACAGTCTCATTGCACATCGTGTATCAGTTTCTGATTCGTTTTAATCAATGTAGCTGTCTCCTTGTTTTTTGAAGTACGCTTGTTTGCATTCGCACACATGCCTGACTTCTCAGAATGTAACCCTTGTTTTCCAAGATAAAGCTTCAGTAGACAGCATTTCTTGGGTTGGGCTCTCATTCCAACATAGGATTAAAATCCATGACCCTAAGTCGCAAGTCCTGCTGCCTCAATTAGCCGGGCTAACGTGCCTCGTATCAGGTAGCTAACACCTGATGAGACACACAGCTTTGCGAGAGATGCCAAACCCAACACATCGTGTTTTTGCGAATCAGCAGTGGGGTGGACGTTACCCCCAAACCACCATCTATAAAGCCACGTTTACCTGCGTAACGGCAGCCATGAGTTAGCTAACGGATGTCAGCATTGAATGTTGAACACAAGTTTTCAAAGCATATCTGATTTTCTTATTTATGGATTCACAGCAGATGATGCGCTGATCCCTGCTGATGTTGTGCTTGACAGGAATGTTCCCATATGTCCTACAGGCTTTTGTTGGTTGCACATGAAAAACATTGAATGCCTAGTTATCCGGCCTCTTGCCAAATACATAACTGGCCAATATTAGATGCCATTTTGTAGGAAAGGAAAGAGATGCCAATTTTGTCTTTGAATATTGGCTTTGTAACCTTGGACCATGTTTCAACCTCTGTTTTCAGACCTGCAGATAATTTCAGAAAAATGAAGGGCTATCAGTACACAACACACAATGGACAGCATTCACAGCTCTGCTTCAAACATAATTTGTTAGTTCAGTGTCTTTCGGTGCATTTGCTAGCTTCCTCCGTTTTTCATTCTTACAGTGCACCTAAAGCACGCAGCACATCATTGGAATAATACTGAAATGTGAAGAAAGGTGTGTTTCATGCAAAATTTTAATACATTTAATGACGCCGCAGCAACACTGCTACGTTTTTCCAAAGTCTTGTGAGTGGGACACACACTCGTCACATTTGTCACAGCCACGTCACACACAATTAGGAACATACGATTTGTCCTGTGAGCTGCAGTTGCAGAAATGCGAGGAGGCACAGTGAAAGTGACGAGAGCTCGGTGAAAGACTATGCAGAAATGCTGCAAGCTCAGGTGTCATGTTGTACAGCAAACGCTACGTCGGGCAGGTTCACTCACAACGGCATGGTGACACAAGCATCGAGAACTACAGCAAAGACAATGAGACTAGTTGAGCATGCTGGCTTCACACCCGTAGAGTGTAGCACTGGAATTACTCAAAGGCACATTGGACCCACTATCACCCACTCCCATTCCATGCATTGGAATTGTATTTATGTATGTGTTGCCAATGATACACACGCAAACATACTGACACACAACCATGATCATGAATGCAGGGATATCTGGCCAATGCTACACACATGGACACACAAGTAAGTGTGATGTATAAATGCTAGGCTGGTTTCTAGTTGGAAATGACAAGACACTCCTGCAAACATAGCTGAGCCTGAAAACAAATCTGCTGAGTAGTTTCGGAATTGTTTATGCCATAATATACGCCGTTCGTACATACTAGTACAACCATAAATTCCCACTGAAGGTGAAATTCTTAAATTTAGGTGTGAAATAGGCTCACGATGAACAATCAGATATAAAAAAAAAGATGTTTCCTGTAGGCCAACACACCGTATTCACTAGATCATAATACGAAACTAATTTTCAAGGTCAACAAAGGAAAAATATACTGACCTCGTCGGTAACGTGCACCACCATTTTAATATTTTTCATACTCCAAAATGCAAAATGCCTAATTGTTTCCTCACTACACTTTCATACCTAGAGGTTCATACCGATACAAACAGGTGCATATCTGTTAACAAAAGCTCTGGCGTATGAAGCAGCTTCCCGTGTCTCTAGGCAAAAGAAGGCCTTCGAAATTGGAAAATGCATTTTGAAATGCAAGATATGGACGTCTCATTTGAGTTTTGGTTCCATACTCGATGCTAATGCACATGGCACACATTAGTGAATATTTCCTGAAAACTGTGCACCTTAGAATCAAGTAAATACATATTGTGTACTTGGAGAGGTACAGAGGCAGATGCCCTGCAACCCCGCCAATGATCTCGTGCGAAAGACGAGAAGCAGCCCTACTGTTTACAGAAGGTTTAATGGCTAGACAAACACATGCAGGAGGCTATCTGCACAATTTCCTTTCTCATCTCTCTTAGGCAACCTGCGACATCCTTTTTGGTCACACAATGCACACTGTGACGATATGTTAAAGGGGTACCGACACCTTTTTTCGAAGGCGAGTCTACTCTGCCATACAAATCTCCTCTATGCAGAGATGGCTCTGAGCAAGTCTGAAGCACAGCAAATGCTGATAGGATATTTTATTTTGACATTAAAGTCGTTTTTTCCATGTCGCACCTACCAACATTGGCACTAGCTTGACATCAGGCTACAGTACAAATTCCGATGACTTCACGCAGCAGCCTGGCTAGTTGTGATGACGTCAGGTACCAAAACTTCCAAGATGGCCGCTTATGCGTCACCAACAGAGCCAGGGTGCGGAGCGGCCGTGGAAACGTCACTATATATTGTGCGAGCACGTGACGAGAACCTCATACAGTGTTGTGACGCCAGGGTACAGTAGGAATCAGAACTGGCTTTTAAAAACATACTGTAATTATTTTTTCAGGGTGCACTTGCACTTAGCATTACCTTTTCTGGACTCTTGAGGGCTTGGCCTTTCATCTGATGCAAAAAACGACAACTGAAAAATTTCGTGTCAGTACCCCTTTAAGCGACTAAAAAAAATTGTTGGGTACCATTTTAGCAATCAAACATGCTCAGGAACACATTCCTTACACATGTGAGTCGAGAAACTACAGGCAGATTTCCAGCCTGCTCAGAAGTAACATTACCACAGCTAAAGCACTTGGTGAAGACGAGAATTGCTCTCATGTATCAAAAGTGAATGACGCTTCACTATTACACACGTAATATGAAATGCAAAGGCGATGAAGGCAGTGCTTGCAAAGGTGCATTTCCTAAAACTACTCAAGCAGCAGCAATCGTGCAACTGATCCCGTGAATAGTGGTGCTCCCGACACCTAGTGCCTTTCACCTACTCTTGTTGCATAACAAGTGTCCCTGAAACAACTGGGGCAAAGCCATTAAGTCTGTATTCATTCTGCACTTCATACAGCAACCTCTCCTAAGCAGACGACACGATCACCCGACTTGCTCAAGCGATCCACTAAAGTGTGCACAAACGTTAAAGTATGTGGTGTGGATCGTATTCAATGCGAATCCTGGAGCAAGCACGTAGGAGCCATGCCAAATGCCGTGGTTGATTGCATAGAACGGAGCAAAGTGTTTGAAGGACGACGACAGAAGCCTGCGCAGTGATGGTGAAAGTCACTGAAGTTTCAGTTTGTCAGGGCATGCACAGGAACAGAAATGCACAGTTCGACGAAAGAGAAATGTTTAAAAGGAATGTATAGCCTTCCACAAAAGGCCTTGCTCGCAGCATATAAAGAAAAATGCGGGCAAATCTTGTAGGGGTGCGTGAATAGCGATTCCTGGAAGCAAATCGAATACTTATCGAACAGCAACAGATGCGAATGTAATTAAAGTCAATTCTCAATACTTTTTGAATACTGGACAGCCTCTTCTTCAGTTCATGTGTGATGTTCATATTGCAGTAGTATTCATAACTTTAGCATAAAAAACGCAAATGCAGCATTAGGAACAAACAGGCATGCAGATACTTAGCATGCACGGACTACTAGAGAATGAATCATCGTTGTATAGTTTGGTCTGGCTCCCCGAGCAACATAGTATGCAGCATTACTCAAGCTCTCATGCTTTACACTTATACTGTGTCTGTGTGTTTGAATTTTTTTTGTACTATTGCATTAATTTTTATGCTTATTTGGGTGCAGCTGACATTTCGAAATGCTTGAAAAATATTTGTATTCATAAATAGTGGCTAATAGAGTCACATTAGAGTCAAATTTTGGAATATTCGCACACCCCCAATATTTCGATTTACCACAAGAAAACGCAATGGCTTTCCATGTTTGGGCCAGTGCATTTAACATTGAAAAAAACAAAACAAAAAACGTTCAATGCTTTCTGATGACTTGCTCGCACTCAAATCTTGCATGGGGATCAAACTTGTCGCCTCATCTTGTACGCCATATGTTTCACATCAACACTCTAGGCTGATATAGCGTCACTCTAGTCACAACCAAATGCACCCCTTGTCCAACTAGACAGGTAGGGCAGCCGGTTAGGCAGGTCCAGCATAATGATTGGGCAAAAAACAAACGACTACTCCAATAGGCACAACAAGTAAAAAGTAGAAGGAATTAATTTGCTTTCTCATCATGTGTTTTGTCTCTATAATGGGGTCCATTACTGCACGAACATATCATTCCGCCATGCTTTTGCAATTCAGTGGAATGTGGCCCATTTCTTAATTAAGCTGCTACACACAATAAAGACGTCAATTATGCAAACTTTTACCAAAGCAGCAAACATTCAGTTTGAAATGACTGCCTAGCAACTACCACTAATGATTCCTTGAACAAATGTCCGCAGCAATTACCAATATTCTATTGCTCAAGCCACTTACTAACTGCAGATAAAACGTCTACATCCTGTTTAAAAGCCACGCTACCATAATGTTTCTTCGAAAGGCAATGCTCTGTTGTGATACTTATAGAGTGAAAAAATCTAGCCAATGGCTACTGTGTTTAAATGTGGATAGACGGGGCAGAATTCCAAACAGTTCAAAAGCAGGTGACCTTCCTACCTTCCTGCCAAACATGCTGGAGAGTACGGGAACATCAGGACTAGATGTTCAGGACATCATGTAGTGATTTAGTAGCTCCACTAAATCTGATAAGGGTTGCACAAGCCTTCATCAGATTACACTGGAACAGACAGGTCTAACATGTGGATGACCTAGTGACAATTTTATCCAATCGATGTACACCGACGTAGCTGAAATGAACAATGTGGCAACCTGCGCACCTACTTTATAACAGGATCTAGTACCACTTTCCACGAACAACTCAAGTTCAGAACAGCACTCAAATCTATTTATATATAATCCCCAACCGCATTACCTTCGGCATCAAATTGCATCTCTACCATGGCTGCGCTGAGTCGGATGCACATGAATGTTTTCCTACACTCCGTTTCATACATCAGGCGTAATGCTGCAGAAGCTATGCAAGAAGTTTGATCAGCAAAAGGTGTAAATCCACGCATCTCGCATTTGGCTTTTGTCGTTATAAGCGCTCATGCGCGCCAATCACAAGCCTGCGCTTGAGGCATTGCGACAGGCTGCAAACAAAACACCAAAAAACAAAAACAAAGTGACTAAGCGATTCAGAACGTGTTGACAATCGTATGATGGGGTTTGTTTGGTTTTAAGGCACAAATTATATTCATTTATTACTCAGCCTAAAAACGAAAAAAGAAACAATTTCAGGTGGTAAGGTCATTTAATTATTTCTTGGTGCGAATGCACCTACTGCAAGAAGTCCTGCTAGCCTATACAGTGTTGCACCTGATTAATGAAACAGTTATACACCTTGGCCATAAACCGCTTTGGCGTGAAATCTGGTACCTGCATAGGTGCCATCCTAAGCACTGGTCTATGCTAGTTTTGTAACAAGCAGTGCATCATTGTTGATATGCCCGGATATCAATGGTTTTGCTTGTCTTGAGACATGGCCACAGTTGCATAAGTAATGCATTATTACGAATAAAACTTTTATAGGGATCAGCACTCATGTATAGTAAGTTCCGTCCAGTCTCAATGCTTACTAGCATATGTAACATAATGAGTAAAGAGAATTTATGTATGACACATGGTAAGTGCATACTCTGCTTCTTGCTCCAGCATTTAATAGCCCACCGATGATGTTTACGTTTAACTGTATACACCTTAGAATGAGTGCTTACAGAAAATTAGAAATGTGTTTTTATGTAGTGCTTAGAGGTACACAAATATTTAAAATTAAGAATGCAAACTGAACAGTGCATGCTACAAATTTCATGGTGTGTTAGAAAGTTTACTATTCGAAGTTGTTGAAAACTGTACTTTCCCCTTTTCAAGCATACAAGAAATAGCAAGTTACTGGAGTCTTGAAGCAAAGGGAACAAGCAAAGTGAGAACTGTTCTGCATGTTGTTGCACAGAGGCACCAGTTCCTCAAGGTATGCAGAGGAGAGACACCTGTGCCCAACAATTTTGCTGTCATTAAATAAGAATGGCTTGCACTTGGGCAGCCCATACATACAAATTTGTCTCAATTTATTACCTAGCCAGTTTCACCATGCTTGCAGCACTTAAAAAAACATTGTGTGATGCAGTATCACCACATTTTTCACATTCAACAAACAGTGCACAAAGTTAATCGGGTGACATGCTGTTCCCATTTTTCAGTGTCATTGCTACGACTCCACTGAAAAACCGAAGGCAGTTGTTTTGCATTTACAAGATCCTCCGCTAGGCCGAGGTCTATTTGCGGACGGCATTACATGGCCGTGTCAAATCACAGATATAAGCTCGACTTCTTCTACCAAGCAGACATGCGCAATATTTATAGAACTCGTTTGGGATTGAGAAACAGTTGAATTTAAAAAGCTTGCTATTAAAATACCCTAAGTAATGTTATTAAAATGCAGCAATTAGAAGCCGTTTCGATAGACTAAAACAATGTGACGGCCAAATCGTGATTGCTCACCTGAAGCATCTTCAAGCTGGTTTGGCTGGCTATGGCTCGTTAGAATGCCAATCAAAAGCCCCGATTTACTGGCAGTTTAAAAAGCAGAAGGCTTTATTCCGGTGTACAGCGAACACTGCATACCGAGGAAATTGGGCTAAAGGTGTTACAATACACCTGACGAGGGCCCAACTTCCCTTCGGTGGGAAGAACAAGTTTCATGCATACAGCACAGCAGCACTGCCCCTTTTGTCTAAGTAATCGCAAGAAACTTAATGAACAGCTCTCGAGGCAACTGAAAGTGCACATGCCATGTGCCAGACTGTTGATTTCATAATTTAAGAGTGTGGGAGTTGGTTTGGTGAGTGGGTTGAAGCAGCATAAATGAAAAAAATAAACAATGTGAAAAAAACTCGCGAATAGCTTATGCATTCGCCTAAGATGACTCAAAGGCAAAAGCCATCCAATGTGGCTATTGTACTGCGCTTGTTGGCTCACACGAATGCCAGAAAGACTAAGTGAATGTGCAGCTTGTGCGCACATTCACTTGTGTGCACATTCAGGTGGTCATGTGAGTTTAGTCGAGTGATGCGAACTCCGCTTAAAAATTTTCTTTAGTCATGTTAACGGAACAAAGACAAAGTGAATGAGTAGCTTGCGCACATTGAGGGACGTGGCTGGTCATATAACTTTAGGCCGAGTCACATGAATGCTGCTTCTTAGAAAATTTTTTAGTGATGCTAATGCTGCAAAGATGAAGTGAATCCGCTCCAGGTGTGCCTATGGTCATGTGACTTTTTGTACCACATGCCGAGATCCTTCTCGTGAGCCATCTAAAGCTCGCGACCTTCGTAACGTGCATGGGTATGTCCTAAAAAGGTTCAGTTGCAGATTACAGTGATCAACACTGAATTTCAGCACGCAGTGCACGGAACAGGCAAATACTGAAAATGCGCCGATACTGGCAAATACAGTCAAGCACCAACACAGGCAAATACTGGCAAACAAACAAGATCGCCATACCAGATTTGCATGTAAACAGACCAGGTGTGGCAAGGAAAAAATATTCTTTGGATTTGTTCACCCAGTGTGCACGTGACAACATAACATAACATAAAATGGACAGACGAAAATTCCTGCAAACACAAACTTAACACTTGCTGTGACCTTCTCTATATAAGGCCTCGTCCTTGTGCGTTGAGTGAAGCGGGGCCTCACGAAAGCGGACACTCCAGGACGGATTGTGGGAGGTCGTGGAGCGTGTAGGCCACCTGAGCGAACCAGGTACATCATGGTGCCGTAGCAGCCGCTGGGTGCACTGTCGAGGAAATGCTGACAGAGCCCCGCTGTCCGACAGCAGGCAATGATGGGTGCACTGCCCGCGCAGCACAGCGTGGAGTTTCCTCGGCAGGCGCGCTGGTCCTCGAGAAACAGGGCGTGAGCCCTCTGGACGATGGTCTCGATGTCGATGGGCATGCTGAAGTTTGTCACGGCTTCGTTCTCGACGATGAGGTTCAGCACCATGAGGGCTTCCACCAGCATCTGTCTGTACTCGGGCTCGGGAACCTTGTTCAGTATCTCTTCGACGCGAAGCGCAAACTTGAGCTCCCCGGGTGTCATCTCCCGGGTGAGCGTTTGCTGAAGGCACTGGCCGCCGGCCCAGACCCCGGGACAGCGCTCCAGTACGCGCCACACGCACGAGTAGAAGCCGACGGGCACGCGGTTCAGGGCACCGTCGAGGCGCCGGCGGCGCAGCCACTGCCCCTGGCGGTCTGACACCTGCGGCAGCAAGAGTTGGTATATTGACTCAATAATCCAATACGTTTGACGTAACGAGGCAACAAAGGAACCACGAAAAATGCCGTAGTACACAGTTTGCAGTTGATAATCCAGCTGGAAAAGTACGAAGAAAGCTTCCATATAATTAGAAAGAGGGACACGTGTGTTAGTGATACCTATATGAGCCTCATTTATCAAGAATTAATATTTTTGGTTTCATTCTGTGATCCCAAGTTTACCAGGTGCAATAGCATTTACATTCTTTTGCAATGGTTCAATTGTGCAAGCTCCAAGAGGCTGCTGGAGGGTTTGTATGTAAATTTTTTGCAATAAAGTTCAGCAACTAGTCCCTGTCTCACTGCCTTGTCATGTGCCCACTAAATTTTCAATTGTCAACTTTAAAACCACATTAATATATCTTAAAGGCAACGTTCGCCACTAATAATCGGTCAGAAGTGCCCGCGTAAACAGGACAATCAAACACAAACATCCTGAGGTTTTAATTTTGCTGTCAGGGCTCCTTTAAACTGAGTTTATATAAACAAGACGGCTGTCAAACTGCTTTTCGATCACAGCACACTTCTTGAATCGCAAAGCACAGCTGACACTATTTGATAAATGTGTGCTCATTAAACTACTACTCTCAACGCTCAGTACTTGCAGTAAGCATCTTCAAACAGTTTGCGACAAGTTATTAAATTGCTGCTTTATTAGCTTATGCTGTGACTGTGCCAGATGTTTCATGCAGGCCTGGAGTTCTTCCTCCCTGCAGAATGTACCTGCTGGTGAATGCATTTGTCATACATTTATCGTACCCGACTTTGCTCATTTGAAGTGCACAGCCTAGACAGCAATGCTTTCAAAATAAGTTATGCTCAGTGCTGAGTCCACACTAATATTGAAACGCCTGCCTACAATATGCACAGCCTAAATGTTTTAGCAGTTAACGGTACCATAGATAAGTAGTGAAAAAAAAAAAAATGCGGTGGAAAGCTCTAGCCAGGGAGGGCACAGATCCATGTCTTTTTCAAGGGTGGTGTTTGACTTTAATATGGTTAATGATGATGATACGTGCTTGAACTATATTAAAATAAACGTAATAATAATGCATTCATTAAAGTCACCTGCAAGTGTTCTAATGATGCATTTCGTTTTTAAACAAATACCACTGTCATTCAAGCGTGCTGCTTTACTTCTATATTTGTCCAGATAAAGCCAATTTCCTGATGCATGAGAAAATATGCTGCTATACTTTCGGTGTTCCTGCTTCTTATTTTGATGCTGAAATGCAACTGGAACAACTACCTGCTGTGACACATTATTGAAATGCGGTCATAATGCCTGCTCTCTTCAGGGGTTGTGCATCTCACGTACCAACGTGATGGGGACTCAACACTACTATGGAAAAGAAGGGAAGGCACCAGTGGCATTGTGGCAATGTACTAGCGGTGCCAAATGAAACGTGAACAGCGGAGCGAGTGGCCTAAGCATTAGCAAAGGTTTAGTGCGAGCCGTCCAGTCAGTGCCAAGCGTGCACATCCGCCTTGGCAGCACTGTGCGATCCCCTTACTGTGCGATTTTTCGCTTCTGTTCTAGTTCTGATATGGTGAGATAAGGACGGCCGGCGTGGGCGTGCCTGGCGCTTTCGGCCGTGTCACTTTTTTGTTCGTTTATATCTTTTATTTTTTCCTTTCAGATATCAGAAATAGAACAGAAGCAAAAATATTTCACTACAGGGGAATCACGCAGTGCTGCCACACCGGATGTGCACACCTTTCAATCGTGATGACTCGACAGCGTGCACTATACAGTCGTTAATGCTAGTGGCACGTGCTCCGTTGTTCGCGTCTTATTTGACGCCGATAGTACAAGGATGAACACTCTAGACTTGGCTAGAGCCTACCAGCCATTAAGACCCTGACAGCACCACAAAATCAAGGTGCCCTGTGTTTTGCTACTCTTGATTTTGTCCTAGCGATAGTGCTGCTTTCTGTTACATTCCAGTAATGCAGGCTCCTTCGCTGGTGCACTTCTAAACTTACCACATGGGAACAGTAGGTGACTATAATAGTTATGGTAATCATTACCTGTGGGTCGTCCTCGTCGTCACCGTGGACAAAGGTATCCACGACACTGCACTTGGCGGCAAAGCTTCCCGGACTAACTGCCGTTATGCTCTTCACAGCAGCCAGTTCTCGGCCACTCAGGATGTTCTGCAGGAGTGACTTCATCTCAAAGGGGCTGAGGTTGAGTAGCAGGTCAGCCGTGTCGCGTAGCGAGCACTTTGTGGCGCGTGCCAGCTCGGCAGCCATGACCTGAATGATGAGTCCGACGCGCAAGCTCAGCATCTCGCGGAACAGGTGTGGGTCGGTCCGTATGAACATGGCCAAATAGGCAAGCAGCTCCTGCGTCAGCATGGCCGTGCTCTGGTCATTCCGGTGGGCGCGCGCGATGATGATTCTCAGCTCTTTGGTCGACAACGGCCGAGTGATGACCTCCTCGTAGTGTGGAGGCATGCCGACCGTAACCTGCTTCTGGCGAACCAGGAGATCCGTCACCGACTTGGCCAGATCCTCAACTCGCTTCCCGAGGCAGCTCGCAAAGTGTCGCACCAGCCCCCACTTGTGTTCTCGGCAGGTCCGTTCGTAGAAGTCCTGAAAGAGGTCCTTGACCGTGACCACCGAGTGCGGCTGGCCAAGTCCCGTGTCCCAGTTGAGGCCCTTGTGGACGGAGAGGTAGTGAAGGATGTCCCCTTGCTCCTCGAGAGAATCAGTCTCACGTAGGGTTGTCAGCAACTCCCACTCGGCAACGTGGTCGAGGTGCAACTCTGACATCGCTCGGAGCGGCACCTGCTCTTCGAGAGACGCGCGCCGAGGGGTGATAGCAGTTGTGGTGGAGTACGATGGCATGAACGTGTTGAACTCGAGGTCAAAACTGTCTCGACTGGTGATCGAGCGCGAGCGTTTCACGAGACCTGCGATGCCAGATTTTCGGGATCGAGCACCTGGAATGCCCATTCGCAAAGAGTCATGCATGATGGCTCCGGGACGATTGAGCCATGTGCGCCGCATTTCACGGTCGAGGTAGTCCCGCACTTGTGTTGGCAAGCTCTCGGGGTTCCCATTTTCGTAATCCCTCAAGAAGTCCAGACTGGCGATACAGGAAGTGCTGATGAAATCGCCGAGCTTGCCTAAGCAGACTCTCGTGCCATTGAGGTAGCCACTAGACAACTTTTTAATCGTCTGGCGCAGGCTAAGCGGAACCTTCCCATTCACCAGCTGTCTTTGCTGAAGTGTCACAACCATCGTTGGTCGCCCAAGGATGTTCCAGTGTGATCGCAGCACAGAAATGTTCGAACAGATCGTGTCTGCAAATAGGTCTACGTCGTTCACCAAGTGAAATTCCTCACTGTCCAAGTTCTGTGGTGAGAAGACAAATAGTCGATCCTGGAGCAGGTAGACCTTGCTTGTGGCCAACAGGCCCACATCTTTAGTTGGACGACCCTTAAGGCCGAGCTTGCTATTTCGGCCTAGATAGGAATAAAGCTCCCCCAACACTCGAGCGGGCTGCACTTCAAAAGGGCACACTTCACTGACTGTTTGAATGTCCTCACAGATAGCCGAGAGCTTTTCCTGGAGACAGGAATCTTCGGCTAGCAAAACAACCTGAACTACCACTTCGGGCCGTTTCAAGGAGCACAGGCGACGATTCAGTGGGTCCAACTCGCCAGGTGCAAGGAACCCTTCCTGCAAAAGGCGACCCAGTATGAAGAGGGACTGAGACCACATGTATGGGACCTGCCCGACCGGCACCCTGGCCTGGCTGTGGGGTGTCTCAGATTCTAGATGAACTTTGTCCGCTGGCACACCGTACATTTCGGGTACATGCCTGAGACCTTCCTCTGTCCTTGTCATAAGCTGTTCCAACTTTTCAGAATACTCATCCACCATACCCGCATCACCCCGAAAGCAGGCATCTATGATCATGTAGCAGAAGAAGAGAGGCCATTCACACTCGATGTTGTCAAATGCTTTCAGTTCCCAGGGTTCGTAGTGCAACCTTCGAGAATCCTCTCTCGCAGTCTTGTAGCCGTCCCGAAGGAACCTCTTACAGCCATAGTGGCCCTGCAGTTTTTCTATGACAGCCTGGCGTGTTGTCTCGATTAGTTCTGGGTCGGTGACAGAGAATGCTGGGAAACCAATCACAGTTAGCAATGCTGCCCCCACTTCCTTCGAGCTCGACTCTCGTGGCAACATTGAGTTCAGCACCGCATCACACTTCTGGGCTTCATCTGGAAGCACGTGGATGACCGAAGGTGGTCCTCCTCTGCCACCGAACAAGTCCAGTTCATTCAAGGCCTCTAAGGCAGCCTTGGCAGCCCCCACAGAGCTGGCATTCAGCTCTGGAAGTCCGTGGTTGGTCTTATCACCCCTTTCCCATATGCCATAGTCTGGAATGCAGTAAGCGTTCTCTATGTAAAACACCAAGTTCTGCACAAATGCCACCTCGTCGAGGCTAAACACAATCTGGAGTCCCGATGCTGTCATTTGCGCCAGCACCAATAGGTACACGGAAGTAGCGTCCAACTGGAGGTGACCCCACTCCCCATCACCGACGCAGGTGCTACCCGTCACGGAGCTGTACTTGGCGTGGAGGCTGTCAGCAGGGCTCTGGCTCTCCTTGAAGCGCTCGACCTTGTCCTTCTGCTTCATCATGGCCATGAGCAGACCGCGCATAAGCTTGACGCAGCTTTGCTCCAGCTCGTACGCCTTGGCACGATCTTCGTCAAGCTCCTGCATTCTTCTTGTAGGCCATGGACAGTCCCCAAACTGAGAGCACGCAGTAGACGTTGTCCCGCACCCACGCATGGTTCTCGTATTTCTGCGATGGGATCAGCCCAGTGACGGGATCCTGATGGTTCAGGATGGTGCGGTACAGCAAGCGCTGGTAGTAGTCCAGCCGGACGCCAGAGTTGCTCCTGCTCCTCATGTTTCCTCCTTAGGCCTGGAAACGCAAAGTTGGTCAGTGACCTAGTGCAGCAAAGCTAACTTAATACGCAACTGCATACCGAGTTCTCATGAAACTTCTTGTGCTTGCCATATGGATAGCTTCTACCCATAGATCGGCATGCCGAGTCACAAGTAACCCTGCCAATTCACACTTCCTCCACATTGATTTCACAGGCATGCGATATAAGAACATGTCATAACAGCACAGCATGCATCGATGTCAGCTTATAGCATACAGCTAAGCTAGTTGGAATTTCAATATTTCATGGTTTTAGCAGGGAAAAAAATTGAGAGAAGAAAAAGAAGGAACCAGTGTCCTTATTCTTTAGTCTTCCTTCTCTAATTTTTTCCTATTTCCTTCTAAACAATAGAAATGCATGCAATATCAGCTTGTTGTTTTGACTGCACCTGTATTCCAGTGTCCGTAATGAACAGGCTGAAGTGGCTTGCTTATAAAGAATGACTTGGTTAATTGTGTGATGCGGCAACGGGGCTTATCCGGCAAGGGCCATGTAGCAGCCCAGCAAAGTGAAAGTATTTTCCTTGTTTTTCTCGTTATGAGATTGAAGGTATCAATGACCATGCAAGAGTGTGCACAATAAGATTCACTAGCAGTAATATCGACCGAATCCCGGCCGTGGCGGTTGGACTTCGGTGGAGACGTAATGCTAGAGGCCCTTGTACTTAACTTTAGGCGCATGTTAAAGAAGACCAGAAGGTCATAATTTCCGGAACTCTTCGCCACGTCCCTCATAATCATATCATCCTTTGGGGACACAGAACACCAACAATTATTAGTAGTAACATCATGCCTACGTGGCACAACTGTTGTCCAGTAGATGGCCTGAAATCATGTTTTTTTAAAAAGCTCAACACCCACAATCCAGGTGGCATTAAAAAAAAACCAATTCTCCATACCTGCTTCGCGCTTTTTGACAAATCCAACAAACAAAATCACGCACATTTCTTACGCATTGTGGGAACGGTGCAAAGCAAGCTTTGCCAAACCAGCAAGACGTGACATTGTGCCTTGACTACTTTGGCAACACACATGTTCTGCAACAGTATTCAGCAGGCCCATAGCCAGGAATTTTTTTCGAGGGGGGGGGGGCACTTGCTGAAAGCCTTGACTATTTGAGAAAAACGCCTATTTTCATTATTTATTTTCGGTAAAACACCATGTATCAGAAAAATTTCAGGGGGGGGTGCGCCCCCCCACGCCCCCTGGATACGGGCCTGGTATTCAGCCATGGCTGTGGAAACAGACTACAGCTCCTCCACCACCCACACAATTTAAACCATGGGGCACCACTAAGACAGCTTTCCAACTGTCGCAAGCTCTGTCACTCCGAAACTACGAGTTGAGGTTCAAGTGAATATTTTCGTGAATGAACAATGACGTGGCTCCATGGGCTTCTTTCTGAGGTGTAGAACTCCAGCCCTCAGAGTGAACTATCACAGCTCACTACCTTTTATAAGTAATTTGTTGCTATGAGACGAGACCCGTGTCAGTTGTCTCAAAGCACTAGAGTGTACGAAGAAAGTTGGTAGAGGGGTCATTCTATCTGTCCATGCATGCATATGTGACCGGTCAGTAACATATCCGGCTGCTACACCTGGGGACGAGAGTTTGAATTGCACCACTAAATAAATAACTGAAATTTATCTATAATTCTTCACTGTGTGAAACAAACAGTTTGGAGGTAGGCAAAGAAAGCTTCGGCTTGGAACTTAAGTGTGTCGAACTTATTGGAAAATATTTTTTATGAGACATCTAAACATAGCACCCCTACTGCATTGATAGATTCAGTGGCACACGGAGTAGAGCTGTAAATTTCGCTTCTAGGTGTCATATGTACTTGTAACTGTAATCAGCTGGTACAATGCAAGTTGAGAAGCCCCACATATTACTGATGGATGAAACTCTTCAAAGACATCATATAGCAAGGTTGTGACCTTCAGTACACAAACCAGGTGGGAGACTTCTCAACTTAATGTGACATTTCATTCGAATGGGAAAGAGGCAAGGGAGTAGGGTTCTATTAGAATGGAAGCAGCCAATAAAACAAGTACCGGGAAAAACTCCATAGATGTACTGCATATCGAGATTCTTCAGCGATGTAACATAAAGCAGATATGCACCAATCCTACCAGCCTTTCTACCAATGCATGTGTAAACACAGCCTCCACATTAAACCGTAATTAAAGTGAATATGGCTAAGCGCCTTTTTGTTTTTCCAGTGGTGGGTGCTAATGATTTCTGGCCAAGTTCTTTGACACTGGTAGCTCAAGGTAGTACTAATCCAAGAATTTTGTATACCGCACTATTTTCTTGCTATGTTGGAGGGCTGCCGACCCCACAGCCACAGTGTCGTGGTAGAATGCCTTAGATGCAAGCAAAAAAAAAAAAAATCATCAGTAAAGCCTTCTTTTGGGCAACCATTTCAGGGTCCATGCCAAACGGAGCACATCTTTTGGCATGGGTTCATTTACAAGTCATCTTTGCACATCACGAAATGCAGAGGTAGCGGTGACAAGCCAGAAGAGTACGTGTAAACGAAAATTAGGGACACACTGCATAATACGTTTCCTCTTTCAACCTGTGCTTCCTGCTGTTTCTATTTATGCATTATACAAGTTTGTGTTACTTCAGTTTATCAAGATTCTAATCACCAGGTAGTCAGATATTAAAGCGAAGATGACATGCCAGCTCATCTTGGAAGGTTTTAAGACAACACTAGAACATACTCCTCACTATTTGCTCTAGACGACTCAAGTAACTAACCTCTGGTTTTATTGTTATATTTTTTCAACATTCGGCGCACCACCGGGATATTCCGACGTACTGATGCACATATCACGGATACTTTCTCGGTATGTATTCATCCGTGCAGTCTACTAATGCGATGTGCTGTGACATATCCGCTACCACAGTCGAATTGAAATCCACTTCTTCAACGCCACATAATAGAACTATGCCCTCTAGAAAAGAAACAAAACAGGCTGGAGTTTCAATAAACAGGCATTTGCATAGGAGCAAAAAAAAAAAAAAAAAGGAGAGACGCGATGACTGTGAACCTTGACGCATTATCAAGTGGTCACATGCGCGTAAAAACGGCGTGAAACGCATTGCAAGCGGACATTTTTAACCGACAGTTCAACAAAGCCGCCAGTGGCAAAAAAAGGATGAAAATCAGGGCTTTGGTAGCACTACTTAAAGCGCATGTCAACGCACCCTTCACGCTCAGCTATCTGCGGAAATGGCCACTGTGATTGCTCAATCAAGAGTACACTGGCGACGCATAATCTATGGGTCTCGGCGGCGAGTCGACATGCAGCGCACAAATAAACGCAGTTTCCGGTGACGGTCTGGCGTAACCCCCATACGTCGATTATGTGGCTTATTTGTACGCATCTATTTCCTCGGCACTCTACGACGAGATGTTTGAACACAGAGCGGCCTTCATAGCCCGTAGTTAAGCGAAAGCGCACGCCTCACATCGTGAAGCCAGCTTACCTTTGACTACTTGTAACAACGGGGCAACTTATACGCTTGATATAGACTGCAGCTTGACAAGCTGTCACGTATCGTGCAGCACGTGCTGGAAACAAACACGGCAAACTTCATTGTCACGTCCACCCTAATCCCTTCCATGAAACGCGCGGACTGACAAAGCGGATCGGCTCGGCCGCCTCGACTAGCTCGACCAGCTGACTCGAAATGGCCGGGCTAGGCTTGACTCCGTGCCGTACCGGCTTTTCTCTGGATGATACATGTACATGGGTAACATGGGTATGGTTGGTGGCTTCATAGGATTTCTTCGCGTCATGGAGCAAAGAAAACATTCCTTGATGTCACGCGTTGGCTGCGCTTGGTTGTGTACACATAGTTAGTTTGTACGGTTTGTACGAACTAGATGGGTGTCAATTCGCAATGGATGTATGGATGGATGGATGGATGGATAAGGCTGTACCCTTTAGATCGGGCGGCGGCTCACGTCTCCTAGCCGTAATCAACGCTTATAGAACTTGCTTCTAGAAGCAGTTCCAGATAAGGGTCGTGGAGTGGGCCACACAGGTCGCCGCCAACCTTGGGTTGATGGCCATCTAACACGGAATCGTCCCCAACTGTTTTCTGACGAAATAAAGTTTTTCCATCCATCCATCCATCTAGAAACGTTGGCCGTAATACAGTTAAATACTAGCACTATGTATGTACTAGCACTTCCTCCGTAGGTGAAGGAATACGCTAGCAAAAATACCAATAGGATTTCCTATTGGTCCAATAGGAAATCGCTATTGGTTCTATAGGACATCTATTGGAGCTGTATTGGTTGTATAAGACTTCTATGGGTACCAATAGACACCAATAGCCACCACCTAGTGGTGTCTTATTCGACCAATAGAAGTTGTATTGGTCAAATAGGGGCTGCCTTTTGGTGTCTTATTGGACCAATAGGAGTTGTATTGGTCAAATCGGTGCTGCCTATCGGTGACTTATTGGGCCAATAGGAGTTGTATTGGTCAAATAAGTACTCCTATTGGTTTCTTAATGTACTAACAGAAGATGTACAAGGCCAACAGGAGTTTTATTGTTCAAACAGCTACCGCCTATTGGTAGCTGTTTATAACATCTTATGACTGATTGAGCGCGTCGGACCCGATCCCGATCAAATTTCTTGATCATGATTGGCTATATTACACGCAAGCTGCAGACGGGATCAATTCACTTTTGATAAGTCTGATCCCGATTGAGCTTAATCGTACACCGTGAGACACCGTGTGCAGTTAACAACTCACGCGACTAAAAGAGTTATATAAAAAGGCTGCGTGTCGACCACGGCGGTACGGTGTCTCCGTACATGCCGTGCGGTAAACGGGCACTATAGTAAAACACGCTAAAGAAGAACTTGCGAAGGAATCGACAACACAGACACCACAGAATAATATTAAAGAAACCGCCATGAGATCACACCCAGGTGACAAACAAAAAAAAAAGTGAGACGGTGCGCGGCGTGGCGACGCTGCATGTCTGAACATTTTTTTTTACACGTTCCTTTGTTAAGCAGGCTAAGCCATGTGCTAAGCTTTAAGATAAGCTTTGGATAATATGTAAAGTTTATAACTATTTATGCTAAGCAATATAAGTAGTGCTGTAAAGATACAGGAGAAAGAATTGTGGATCTGCAAACGCGACCGACCGTGCGTTTGGCGCGCCATCCGCGCTCAGCCGATACGAAGACAAGCCCAGCCTGCGGCCAAGCTAGGCCAAAACGTTGTGTCTGTCATGGGTGTGTTCCAATACTCACCGTAGACGGCTAAATAGACAGCTAAGTGGACAGCGGCCATCTTAAGTCCCATTCCAATTCTCACGTAGCCGGCAAAATAGACAGCTTCGAGAAAGACAAAAACGATGCAGGCTACTTTGCTGTCCAAACAAGATGGCGGCTCAGCGCAATGCTCGCGTAGCTCGGATCTCGCCGGTATGGTCGTCTGTACAGCTGTAGGCGCTTTTCCAGGCGCTCAATGTAAGCTACGTTAATTTTTTCATAGGTTTGAACACGAAAGAGGCTAAAGAAAGAACATTTACGTTTGTTTTTCTTAGCTTTCTCTTCTCGACGCTAGGTGGCATCACGTCGCGTAGACGTCTTCTAGACGCGTTCCATTTGTCGGACAACATGACCTCGATGCTGTCTTCTAAGCTGTCAGCGTAGACTGTCTACGATGCTGTCCAGAATTGGAACACAGCCCATGTGTCTGTCGCCCTAGCGCGCGCTTTGTGTGGTCTCGATGCTTCACGTAAGCCTGCTTACACGATGTTTGCTTTAGTGTGCTTCCGCGACGATAACGTGAAGACTGTGTTCAGCGTGCACCAGATGGAGACGTTCTGAGCCATAAATGTCTTGGATTTCGACCGATTTCTACTCTACAAAGTGGCACCAAGAATAATGGCAAGACGAGCAACAAGGCCCATGTGCTCCGATTGTTTGGTGAGTTGAGTGGGCATGGTAGTTACTCCTATTTAGTATTTATTTGATATCACCTTTTTTTTGTATTCAAACTTGGGACGAAGCTGAAAGGTCGGGAAAACAAGTCCCTCGTCCTTTGTCTCCGGTATTTGATGACAGCGAGACCAGCAACGCCTCGATTGCAAGTCCACACGCTCTCAGAAGTTGAATGATTGAGCGCATATATTATTGCAGTTTGTTTTTGTGTTTGTCAGTATGCACAAAAAACGTAGCATAGATTAGAGGTAAAGGACAGGCGCCCTGCTGGTGAGTGTAGTTGGAGTCTCGCAAGCCCTTTGTAAGTATTTACAACGTGCGTGTTAAGCCGAAAACGCGTTTATCGCCTCATAGTAAAACACTCTAGTCGATGCGGTTTGTGTGTTGTAGTGCGCGCCAATCGGCTTATCATACTTGTTCGACATAATGTCACAAGAACCACAGAAGGCCACATGATAATTCATTATACAAAATGTGCATAGCATATGTACTGCACTGGTGCGATTTTTTATTTCATATTTTTTTTTATTTTTACATACTGCAGCCCAATTAGGGCTATCGCAGGAGTGGGTTTATTAATGTTGTTGGCTTAATTGCATAAGCACGTAACATGCAGCACGTGTGTTATATCCACCTCATTGCAGCCTGACTGCTTTGTTGGGCTTGCAACGATATGGAATCTAGGCTGCCTTTACTACTGTCTTACATATTACCGTTGCCTCATCGTGAATCTACCCTAGCTTAATTTGTTTCATGCCATCTTTAAGTTGAGATTTAGTGGCATGCTCTAGGTATGATAGTCGCACCACCATCGTGAAAAAGAGCGCGTCACAGATAGTAAGTGATTATTGAGTTTGCTGTAATTTAAGGACGAGTTTGCAGTTCATTCTTGGGTACAGCTCAAAAAACACAGGACGCAAGCGTGTAAACGGGATAAGGTGCTGCTTAATTTTTAAAAAAATTTTGCCCCTTTCTTTTCCTTCCTTTTTTGCCGCAAAATTTTGCCGATATACTGGTTTCTTCCACGCAATAAGCCACGGTTGGGCGTGTAATATTTCACTCAGTTTTTTGCTATAGTTCAGCTCCTGCAACATTGTGAACATGTGCAGTGAATTAAGGTCTAGATAATTTCTCACTGTGCCGCCTACTTTCTATACATTGCTTCGAAGGTAAACTTTAATTAAACATGTGTTACTGTTTTCTGATTTCATGGCTCTGTTTATTTACAGAATCTTTCAGGCACTTCCTCGAGTGCGGATGAGGCAGTCCAGAAGAAATTGACACAAGACATAGTTGCCTTGGCAAAATAGTCGCCCGCAAGAAAGCCAACATCATCAAGGGCCAGAAGAAGCACTTGTAGTTTTGATTATGAGAATATATTTGAACATATGCCTCATTCATCCACTGTGATTATCATTGCAGGGGCGCTGCCACAGTGTGGGCCTTCTGCATGACGACAAGACACCCATAAAACACTTGCACAAGACTAATTCTAATGGGGCTGAGAAGTGGGCAAATACAAAGCTAATACAATGCCAGCAGGCAAATACAGAACCAATAGGCCAATATAATTCCAATTGGCTAATAGAGAACTAATACACCAATATAGGTCCAGTAGGCTGATATAGAACCAATAGACCAATAGCCAAATACAGTTCCAATAGACCTATAGAACCAATAGACCAATAGGTGTCAATAACCCAATAGGCTATTGGTTTTTTATTGGGAATTTTTGCTAGGGAGACTGTCGCGCCACCATCGGATCTCAGGAGAACCCACTGGAGGAGGGTTAGAAGACGACAAACTAGCAGCCGCTCCCTTGTTCGGCTGTGCTAGCGCGATTGTTACGCGTTGGCAGTAAAGGAGCACGATCACTTTGCATGTTTCCTGCATCAGTGAACAAAACCGGTTCCTCCGTGACACGATAAACCTGGTTCGTTCTTGTGAGACGCGAAGTTTTCGTGAAACTATGTGGCAAGATCACGCTTCCAATGATCCCACAACATACACATTTCAGCCACGTAGGTTAGTTAAATGTTATCGTGTGACCTTTTCAGCTCAAACTCGCGCTGTTTCACTTGTATATAGCATCCGTCGGTGTTTTTGTAGTGCATGAATCCCGTAACATTGTGTTCGGGAAATCGAGCTCACGATGTCCTGTTTTATAACGGAGCAATCTCATATAGGCGATGCTTTAAACTAGGGCGCTTTATCCTTTGTCAGAAAAGCACTGTTATGAATCGTGCGAGGGGCCATTCAGTAATTCGAGGCTGCGTTCGCTCCACGCCTATCGTGGAGCGAACGATAGCCACTGTGATTGCCACTGTGATTAACGTCCCCTTACAAATATCACACAGATGCTTTCAAATTCTCGTTCTTCCCGCTTGCGATCAGAGAATGGAATAGCCTGTCCCCCTCCATTACCAGTAGCACATCCTTAGCCACTTTCTCAAAACTAGTAGAAGGCGACTTGATAGCCTCGCAAACCTAATATGGTGTTACGTGAACTTTTTTGTTCTTGTTTAAGTAAAGTGCCAATGTGTTTGTACTTTGAAAAAATGTTCTTGTATGTTTTTTTTATTTCTTCTTTTTATTTTTTAATTTTCTTTATTGACTGTACTAAATCACTGTCTTTGATTGTTCACCTGTTATAATCCCTCTGGGATTGACAGTATGTATGTATAAATAAATAAATAAATAAATAAATAAATAAATAAATAAATAAATAAATAAATAAATAAATAAATAAATGCGGCCGCTGCGGCCGGGATTCTATCTCGCGACTTGCGGGTCAGTGGTCGCGCACCATAACCACTAGACCACCGTGGCGGGTGAATTGAATCACGGGGAAGAGCATGCGAGTACAAATATTTAGAAATGGCCGCCGTTATCTCAGCGGGACAACTCCCAAAAAAAGAAGAAAACACTCCTCTGTTAACGGTCTCTTGGCTGCACAGTGCCGTTCCATAGGAACATGCCATGGTCCATCAAGTAAACGAGGCATCAGCTTGGAGCGTCGGTGACATGTACGGGCTAACACATTACATTACGGAAATAACTGATTATTTAACTTCAGTAACAACAGGGGAACCGCAAAGAACTTACACAAAGCCCTCGAGTTAAACGAAAAAAACTAACAAACAAAAGGAGCAATCTAAAAGCAGCCACGTCGTCGCTAGGTTCACATATGGCACGTCCAGGATTTCATTCAAAATGAAACCAGATCAAATGAATGAAATGAAATCCGATCATTTCAAGTGAAACCAAAAGGGAGTCATTTCCTGGGAGTGACGACGTAATCCTTCGTGTTGCCAGGGGTAGACCACAGCTGCACTTTCCGGCGCCAGTTCGTCGGCCGCATTTGTAAATACAGAATTGTAAGGCGAAAAATACGTATGTAATCAATATAAATACAAGTTCACGAGGGCGTGCAGTCCAGAGAGATGTCAACGTCGGGCAGCATGAAGGCGACCGATCGCATCAGGTACGTCATGGTGCCGTACATGCCACTGGGCGCCGAGTCGTAGAACTGCTCGCAGATGCCTGCGGAGCTCTGACAGGGCATTCCGGCTCGCGTGTCCGTCGTGCAGCAGAGCGTCGCGTTGCCCTGGCAGCTGCGCTGGTCCTCCAGAAAGAGCCCGTTGGCGCGCTGCACGACGGTCTCGACGTCAATGGGCATACTGAAGTTGGCCACCGTGTCGTTCTCGACCGCCAGGCTGATGACCATGAGAGCCTCGACCAGCAGCTGCCGGTACTCCGGTTCCGGCACCTGAAGGAGGTGCACTGGAACGGTTAGTCTGTCAATTTGGGACTGACACAAAACTCTCTAGAGGGCAATATCTGCGAGCATGGTATATATATGGCTCCGGCATGGCGGGTATGCTTGTCAAATATTAAAATGGGGATTTCCGTGAGTACACACCGATACGGTTATGAGGCACACCCCTTGTAGTATAGGCGACTTGGCAATACTTTGGGATCCTTAATGTGCACCTACATGTGTGTTCCTGTATTTCGCTCTAACAGCAATGTGGCCGCCATGGCCGGGAATCGAATCCGCGTCCTCGAGCTGAGCAGCGCCGCATCCTATGGCTACTTGTCACGCAGAGTTTGTCTAAACTTGGCCTTTCTGGCTTCAAACCGTAATTTGTCTTCCAAAAAAAAAAGACAAAAAAAAAAGACGCTGACCTAACTTTTAGGTCTTGCGGTCCCATGCTATCACAAAAGTGGGTGTCTCCCAAATGACTATGTTCGAATAGTATGTACATCGTTCTGCCGAGCACTTGGCCGGACGTGCGCGTGTGCCTATATAACCGGTAGGCACACGGAGGCAGCAACTATCTGCCTCCCACAGCAGCGACGGATTTTCGACTATTTCACCAAGGCTGTGGTGAGTTAAGGTGTGCCCAGAGAAGATCTTTACGGGGCCTCTTTTTGATATTAGTGCCCATAAACTACCGATCGCTCCACATAGGTGTACATCTTTACCCATTAGAAAAACCGGTGGGTTCCTGGTCAGCACAGAATATCGAAACCGGTACCTCCCCTATTGGAAGTGGTAATACCAAAGGTAACGCTTCCCCATTTCGCCAACGCTTCGGCGGCGACATGGTAGAGCGTCCGCTTCTGAACGCTTTCGAACGCTCTGTTTTCGATGAACGCTCGTGCACACCTAAGTTGCCCGAGATTATTTTAAGTATAGCTGAAAAACCGAGCTGTGTTCTGCTGCTGACACCGAGGTCGTAGGTTTCATTCCTCACCGATATGGACGAATTCCCATTGGAATCGAATTAGATCCCTTTTAGTGCTGCAGCTTACGCTTCGTAAAGACGCTCAAATAACAAGGCGAAGCAGAGGTAACATTGGTTTGAGCAGCGGAACTTAAAACGAGGGACAAAAAAGAACACAGATAAGAACGTCGATGTCCTTGTCTGTTTCAATATCAGAGGGTCTCAATATCTAACAGGGGGTCTCAATATCTTGCTTGTTGCAGTCACACGAATCCAGCAATGGTTTGAGGGAACCAAGAGGACTGAAATGAGCTGTTGCTTTTTGATGAACGGCAAAAAGAATAAAGAAAAAAGGAATGAAAGTGAGCAAATAGAAAGTTTACCACACACGGGAACCGAAATACCGTGCACTTGGGTATTTGTGTGTGCATTCAAGTGTCGGGAAGTGCCACTCGGAGCATGAAAGTGAACTCGAAACAACGTGCAGGCGTTCGCTTGATCGATTGCTCGATCGATCGATCGATCGAGCAATCGATCAAGCGAACGCCTGCACGTTGTTTCGAGTTCACTTCATGCTCCGAGTGGCACTTGATCATCAATCAATCAATCAATCAATCAATCAATCAATCAATCAATCAATCAATCAATCAATCAATCAATCAATCAATCAATCAATCAATCAATCAATCAATCAATCAATCAATCAATCAATCAATCAAATGTAACACTGGTACTTTCGTACTTCGGCTGTTTACATCATAATTTTGAGAAGACGGTCAGCGATGTCTTCATATCTCTGTGAAATTAGCCTTTTAAGCTACATTGGTTCGAACGCTAGTGATGTATTCGCAATAAAGGTGCGCCATAAATTGTAGTACATCTCACCAATAAGGAACGCAGCCGCCCAGGTAAAGCGGGTATAGATATATACAACATACTGTGGCCGACAAAGGTACTGTCCGTAATAGCATACGACCACGCATTTGAGCTCGCAGTTAACAGCGTATAGCTGCGCATTACAACAGCTGTCAACTACACGAGCAGCCACATAGTACAAACAGTGGCGTAGGCAGAACTTTTTTTTTTGGGGGGGGGGGGGGGCACGGGCACGGTGTGCCCCCCATGGCTATGTCACTGGTACAAACTCTGTGTGAGTTATGTTGTTTATGGATGTCTTCAAATACACAGAGCAGTCGTGACTGTTTTTCCGAAGTAGTTTAGTCAACTGACCATGTTGAGCATCTCCTCGACGCGTAACGCGAACTTGAGCTCTCCGGTGGTCATCTCCTTGGTGAGCGCCTGGGACAGGCAGTATCCACGCACCCAGACGCTAGGGCAGCGCTCCAGGATGCACCAGACGTGCGTGTAGAAGCCCACGGGCACACGGTTTAGAGCGCCGTCCAGCCTGCGACGGACGAATCCACAGGCCCTGCGTGCAAACACGAATGCGCTCGGCATGCACAAACGATTAGCTCACGTCGCGGTCTGCTGAACCGATACGCCCCACCAAAAGAAGTATATGTGTCACCAATATATCTCCACAACACTGATTCTTCAGGAATTACTCCTCACTGAAGCAAAGTGAATACTTTGATGGACTAACTAACAAACGAAACGCATGCTCAATGCCATTTAAACGGCCATATTCATAGAGGTATAGAGTGAAATGCACGTTTGTGCATTCTTCAAAACTGTTTTAAACAAGTTGAACTGCCTGAAGCCTCTCTTCGGAATCGAGTCTTACTTATTGGCTGACGGTGTAAGAACGGCAAGCTCCACATTTTAAAGAAAAAAAAAAAGAGTGCGTACTGCACCTCTGTGTGTCCTGACTTGACACGTTTATGACACGTATGTGACACGTGCATAGACAGAAACTTAGTTGACAGACACAGTGTCTCCCTTCCTGCTTTCTTGAGTCCGCGTTTCTTCTTGCAATATCTACGAAATTTTACAGAAGCTTCGTTTGCCAACAATCCCGCATCCTGAGCTTCACCGCAGCAGAAGAGTTCGCTTAGTTGTGCTATTCCTAGAGGCCTCGATCGCTGCTCACGTTCACGTGTGATCGTGGTTGGCAAGCGTGCTGCCTTTGGTACAGCTAGCTCACCTGCGTTTCGGAAAGGAGCTCTTCCACCTCGCTGTGCACAAACGCGTCGGCCTCGGAGCGCCTGGGCGAGAACACGCCCGGGGAGCTGATGGAGGTGGCGCGTATGCTCTGACCTTCCTCATGCTCCTTGCCGCTGATGATGTCCAGGAGCAGCGACTGCATCTGGTACGGGCTCAGGCCCAGAAGGGTGTCGGCTGCGTCGTCAACGGAACAGCGGGACGTACGGGCTATCTCGCCCACCATCACCTATACGCATAGTCGTCGTCATCAGCATCAGCACCACCACCAGTGCCGGCAGTGCTCAGAAAGATCTTGAACATTAAGTGGGCTTGGTTTGACGGTGGCAAGCGAAACTGCTGACACTCAGGATGGAGACATTTTAGTTTCATCTCGCCTCCGTCACAATATACAAGACATACATGAAGGAGTGAGGGCGGACTGTGCACACAGGATTCTCCCAGTAACACCAAGCTTTAGTGTCCTTCTAGGATTTCTCGTGTCCTCGTTTAACCTTGCTTGCGAGTGCAGGCGCGCGACCTCGTCGTTTTTTCTGTCCGTCGTCACCTGTGCGCTCTTCACGACAAAAATGAAAAGTTGCAAACACGGATCTTGGTGTTGACGTTATCGCAGCACATAGTCTCCTTTCGTCATTGTTTTCATTCTTCCGTTAATGACGCCAATTTCGTTGATTTAAATATAATGGCCATCGGTTGACCCCCTGCGAACTATATGATCTGCCTTACCAGGTTCAATAACCTACTATGCATACTTTTCTCTGTTAGGCAGTGTTCACATTCACATCCCTGCTGGTCTACAACCACTTGCGCAAGTCCGTTGGGACTGCGTAACTGTGAGGACTGTGACGTTGTCTGTGTGCCCCCCTCTCTCTTTCTCTGTATACCTCTCACATTCAAACTCCCCCATTCCTTTCCCCAGTCTAGGGTAGCACGCCAGTTATTCTAGAATGGCTTACATCCCTGCCATTTCTCTCTCTCCTCTTCCCTCCTTCTCTGTCACGCATGACACCTATAAGCTTTCCTTCCACATTTCAAGGTTATGACAAATTTAAGCGCAATAAAAGGCAACGAATATGAAGAACTGCACAGGACTTTTTGACATCTCCAACGAGTGTTTACAGCCACACATTTGGAATTTGGATTTGTTGGTACGAGATCTTCGTTGTGAATGGCGCAGGGCGAACAGGAACCCGCCGTGCCTTGTGCCGTCGTATGTTTGTGTCTCTGTTCGTCCTGCGCCACTTATCAAGAAGAAGGGCGTTTACTGATCAAGCTGCTCAATGGCCGTACAATGAAAATGTCACACAATGCGCAAACCATCGTTGTGGCACTGATGAAAAGTCGGTAGTGTCGTTAATTAAAAAAGATAGCTCCGTAAACCACAACAATTTAGTTAGTTCCACTGAGAGAGAGAGAGAATAAACATTTATTATTATTGAATTTACAGAAGACCATCGTTGGGTGGGGCCCTCAGTCCAGGGCTGCATTGCCTTGCGCGACGCGGCGAGAACTTCTATCTTATTCAATGTCAGCAGTTGGTCCATTTTGGCAATAACGTGCATTGCACGCCTCTAAGACTCCTTAAGAATCGCGAAACAGGAAAGATCCGGAAGAGATTTGTTAGATTAATACTAGTCTTATTATTTATCGAGATTACCGAGTGTTATTATAGGTATGAGGGTGTACTTGTGAAGTTTTCGCTGAATTCAGCAAGCACTCCACAAATCACTGGAGGCATCACTCCACAAATGTCATAGCTGATGATTGACGGTATACGAGAGCACCACGTACCTGTATGATGAGGCCGACGCGCAGGCGCTGCATCCCGAAGAACAGGTGTGGGCTTTCACGCATGAACATGGCCAGGTAGGCGAGCAGCTCTTGCGTAAGCATGGCCGTGCTCTGGTCGCCTTTGTGTGCGCGCGCAATGATCTTGAGCAGCTCCTTGGTGGTCAGGGGCCGCGTGATCACCTCTTCGTTGTGCGGAGGCATGCCTACCGTGACCTGCTTCTGGCGCACGAGCAGGTCCGTGACGGATTTGGCCAGGTCTTCGACCCGCTTGCCGAGCGCGCTGGCGAAGTGGCGCACCAGCGCCCACTTGCGCCCGTCCACCGCGTGCTCGTAGAACTCCTGAAACAGGTCGCGCACGGTGATGGTCGAGTACGGCTGGCCGAGGCCGGTGTCCCAGGACAGACCCTTTCGCATAGCCAGGTAGTGGAGGATGTCTCCCTGTTCCTCGAGCGAATCGGTCTGCCGCAGCGTAACCAGAAGCTCTTGCTCCGCCACCTGGTCCAGGTGCAGCTCGGAGACGTTCTTGTACGGCGGAAGCGTCACCAGCAATTCCTCGAACGAGCTTCGCCGAGACATCAGCGCAGAAGGCACGTTGGCTTCGTCAGCCGCCGCCGGCATCGCCAGACCGGCGTAGTCGCTCTCGGGTGTCGGGTACTCCGTCCCGCCGAGGGAGCGGCTACGCCGAATGATACCCGTGACCACAGATCTGCGTTGTGGTGTGCCGCCCAGTGGGCTACCCGAGAATATGTGGCTTCGCACGTAATCGGAGCGCATGGTCGCCGGTTGGCGGACGTCGTGTTCCAAGTAGTTCTGGACTGCGGCCGGCAGGGCTTCCGGCTCGCCGTCCTCGGCGTTGCCCAAAAAGTCGAGGCTGGCGATGCACGAGGTGCTCAGAAAGTCCCCAAGCCTTCCCAAGACGACGCGAGTGCCGTTGATGTAGCCGCTGCGCAGCTTCTTGATGGTCCGCCTCAGTGAGGGTGGCGGCTCGTTGTGGACCAGTTGTCGCTGCC
>NC_051181.1:105638360-105788613 GCF_013339695.2 Rhipicephalus sanguineus
GGCAGAGGGAGAAAAAGACTGCGGCAGCGCTGTGCGGGCTCGCCGAGTGGGGAAGGATGGTGGTTGCCTAGGCGACGGAGTAGCCTTTGCACCGGCGGCGGCAAGGCTCCGCGGCCGCTTGCCGGCAGCGCGTTACCGCGTGGAACGTACGATCGCGTCCTCATCAAGTGCGCTTAAAGTAAGTTTCCTGTCGGGAAAAGCGTCGTCGTTATCACACTTGCTACAGATTCGCGTTTGCGACCTCTTCCGCAAATTGAAAAGTTTTGCGGCTTCATGACGCGAGCTTTCGCCTTTTCTGCCAGTGCGCGGACTTAAACGAGCTTGGCGGGCTTTTGTCGCCGTTGATCTCCCGGCCGCGAACACAAAACTTCGTATCACGCGCGCTGTTCTTAAGTTAGTGCTTGAGTGCGATCTTTTCGACGTCCGATCTTCATGTTGTCTTGGACAAACTTCCCACGACAACATGCTGAACAGCACGCTAGGCCTAATCAGCGTTGGTTGCTTTTCGGTAGCGGTCGCGGGCGATAAAAGTTGCGGTTTGGTGCGGAATCAACGAAACTTTTTGCGATGGCTGCACTTGAAGGGAAAAGAATCATATAGTTAATGAAAACAAGGGCATGGTTGGCACATGGAACTCTCGAATTGTGGTTCCGGATTCGACTGCAATGTCTTGGACATCGCGTGCGCGCCCGTGAAATCGAACGATCGGTACCGCTCAGCACGCGAAATTTCGGTCGCGATTCGACATGGTTTCTGTGTAATGCGCATACCTCGAGGTGGCCTGAAACGTAGTCGGCGAATTTCCGCGATGGCACTTTGTTTTGTTTGCTTTTTTCCCCCGTGTTCATTTCGTTGGCAATGCAGGTCTTTGGAGGTTAATTTTTGAACATTCGGACATTGAAGTGGTTGTAAGCGCCCCAATCGCATATGTCGATTATCGGACACGCGAGGCTACATGCTCAACACGTTTTGCGCAAGTGCAGCCTTTGAAGAAGGTTGTTTTGGTTATAGTGCGGTACCGCTTATAGTGCGGATATTCGCGACTCCGGCGACTTACGTTATAAGCGGTCTATACTTAGTCGGAAACTGTATTTGGTGTATTTTTCTTCAAATCAAGTCGTCCCGAAGTTTTCCAATACACAATACACTCAAACCTCATTATAACAAAACCACATCTACCACGAAAATAACTTCATTATATCCAAAAATTCGTTATAAACATTTACAGTGAAACCTCGGTGATACGATCACAGCTCATACGAATTTCGGGGTGATACGAATATTTCGTTGGTCCCAGCCAAGGCCCATTGGCTTGCAATGTAATGGAGTACGGTTGTTGCGAACAGATTTTCATCCAGTGACTGCTGTTCCTCCTCGCACGACGAGAGAGCACTCGCCCAGGAGGAGAACGAGCCGATGGAACAAGCATAGCGAAGGAAAGAGCGAAACAAGCGAGGGCCTCTTTGGGATCATCAGACACGTATAGTTGCGCTATTATGGCACCGTTTCGAATAATTCTCACGGCTGCATGTTCGTTGTAGACTCGTGGACAAATGCAACGCCACAACTGAATTTCGACCTCTGGGTGGTTTAGGGGCCCATTAATAGCCCCAGAGTAACCAGAAACAAAGCTGAGAGAGGGGCGGAGATTTCACCTTCCGAGTAGAACTGGAATGACTCGTGGCTGGCGTCGATGGCAACCGAGACGGGTCCAACCGTAGCCACGGCCTTCTTCAGCTTGTTCTCGTCCCCTTCTGGTATGTCGACGAAACCAGTGTCTGTGGCACCCACATCGCTCCTGTTGAAGTGGCAAACACCGTCCTGCGAAAGAAAATTCGCAAAGAAAAAAAAGACAAACGTCACAGATGCTTGCAAGTGTGAGTAACTCGTCCGTCAAAACTGCCAAAGCTGTATATAAGCACGTTCTCACAACCCTTTAGACGTCCTATGCTACACCACTGCCCGAAACCTACTAAATGGTACTTCACAAACATTTTGCGACATACGATGAAATGGCTTTGTTGTATTACTGAACTGTATTACTGATATGAAATAAAGTGTATTACAGTTGACTCTCGTTAAGCAGAACCTGAAGGGACCAGGGAAATATGTTCCGTTTAACAGGAGTTCTGTTTACTGAGAGGAACAGGGGAGTGGAATTCAAGCATGAAACCAATTACATTAGAAGCAGTTGTTCCATTTAAGCCAGCAGTTCCGTTTAAGAGATTTCCATTTACTGAGAGCTTACAGTAGTTCGCTGTACTACGCTGTATTACAGATACAATGGCATTAGCACTTCATTGTACCCAATATTAGTACTGACTAGGCTTGTGCGAATAGTAAATTTTAGGTCCGAAGCGAATTCGAAGCGAATAGTGATGTGGTCGAAGCGAATGTCGAAGCGAATTCGAATAGTTTATATTGCATATAATAAAAAAAAAAATGAGCATATTTGTCAGGATTCAACTAACCAGCACAATATTTTTTAAGTTGAAACAAGGCATATGCATATGTCATTCTTTTTGGTTCAAAGGGAAGTGGAAGCAACTTTGAGTAGTAGCAGGATTTGGCTTTCGGTAGAATGCAAGTGATAGGATGTAAAATACGTTACATTTTAAAATTTACTATACTTAGAGCATATAAGCCGGTATAACAAGCTTCTAAACTTAAAAAATGATTAATCGATGTGAGGGTAATACAGTAAAACCTCATTAATTTGAACTCGGCTATTTCGAAATCCCGCATAATTAGAAGGATTTCTGCGGCCCCGTATTCTGCAATGTAAATATGAGTGCATAATTTGAAGCGGCGGTCAGTACCAGCCCTGTTAATTCGAAAACTTTGGGTGCCATGTGCCAATTCCCGATCCCGATTTAGCCGCAAATCCGCAGAAACGATGGCCCTTAGGAGCCACAAGGCAATGCATTGTAGCGATACTAATGAGTAACAAGTTGAGCACCCCAGCCTCGTTGCTGGCAGCGCAAGAAAACAAAAATATGAAGAAGCAGCAGTTTCGTGGTCAGCTGAAATGTGCGCCCACGGAAAAGAAGACGTGCTGCACTGCAACACAGCGGTGACACGTGGGCAGCATGACGCATGCTTCTCTCAACGTCAGTGCATCATGATTTACCCATTCTTTCTGGGAAAATAGAAAAAATAATAAAAGGCGGTCTGACGGAATTCGTGATGTATGCGAACCTCTGATTGGCGGTTGTTCCGGCAATTTGCACACTTGCACTGCTGGCGGAGTACTTGCCTGCAACGCCTACTTCGAACACTCAGTTCGATAACTTCAATGATCATTTTTTCCACCCAGAACACATTGCGAATTCCGTCACACTGGTCATTATTAAATTCTTTATTTTACCAGAAAGAACGGGCGAATGGTCGCATCATGACGCGCTGACACTGCAAGGAGCAGGTGACATGCTGCCCGCGTGTCACCACTGTGGTGCAGCGAAGCACGTCTTCTTTTTCGCAGGCACGCTTTTCAGTTGACCACGAGGCCGTTTTTTTTCCTCCTTTACTTTTTTGCGCTGGCAGCAGCGAAGCCCGCCGTTTCCCCGGTTTAGCGGCAAAATTGGGTCCAGGTATTGCTGGAAAACATAACCCTTGTAGCTGCAAACTAGGAGGCACAGCACAGTATCTCTGACAAAACTATTCATTTGCTTCGTTATAACCGATAATTCGTTATAAGCGTGTTCGTTATATCGACGTTTAAGTGTAAATAAACCAAAACTGCTGTGTCGGCCTTCAGGTAGGAAGTGTCAAAGGGAGGCTAGCATGATGCGTCGGGGGCCGCATAATACAGTAAAACCTCGGTGATACGATCACGGCTCGTACGAATTTCGGGGTGATACGAATTTTTCTGTGGTCCCGGCCAGGGCCCATTAGCCTGCTATGTATTGGAGTACGGTTGTCGCGAACCGATTTTCACCCGGTGACGTTTGATACGAACGTACGCTAGCGCACAGGTACGAACAGGGGCTGCCCGCGCTGTCGCGAAAGGCGCGGCAGTCGCGGCTGGTGCAGGCATGCGCGCTGCGCGACCGTCAATGGTGCGTCGTTGCCTCAGACGTTGTGCATGCGAATCTTGGGGGCCTTTATGCGCCTTCGCGTTTAGATTACAGGTTGCGTGGACGTCGCGTTTGTTTTCTTTTTTTCCCACTGCGTTGACGCGTACTGCCGTGCTCGAGGCAGCAGCGTCTTTGTACTGTGTTAACGTCGATGCAAGTCATGTCCTCGCAATCAGGAGTTCTATGAAACAAGACTGAAACTTGGGTTGTGGGTTGATCATGAAGTCCTATGAAAAGTGGACGAAGACCCCAAGAGACGGAGCGGACGGTCTTGGCGAAGGAGCTAGGCCTCGCAGCGTACGCGCACACATGCCAACTCTCCAATTTGCACGGGAGACTCCTGGATTTTGAGCAAACCTCCCGATTGTACGGGCACGGCTGTAAATCTCCCGAAAAGCACCCCCCCACACCACCGTGATAAGAAGGTAACAGGAACAAAGGACAGCGATTCTAAAATTTTCTGGCCTTCATCTATCGCGTACAAAGCGCTTCTTAAGGTCACTTTCGCCGCAGTACTTTGATGTTATGCAGAAAAGCGTAGTAAGGGGCTACTAGCGGTCACGGGTCACAACACATCTGCTTCATTGATTACACACACGCGCACGCACTGTATATTTACGAGTACAAGTATGATCGTTGACGTCTAAAAACTTTACTGGCAATCATTCAGAGCTGTTCATGACGTCGGTGCGGCCCTGGGAAACACTAAATCAAAACGTGTGCCAACTTTCTTTTGTCGCATACTAACTTTCCATGTTTTCTGGTGATACGAATTTCGGATGATACGAATATTTTTGGTAACCCCGCGAGATTCGTATCACCGGGGTTTTACTGTACTGCCTCGCGGGCCACAGGTTGCCGACCCTTGCCCAACATGATCACAGTGCGCTTACCGTGGCATTGTAAGGGTAGCTCCACTCTGTGTCAATGCCCTTGTTGGACTTGATGTACTTGAAAGCATTGTCCATGAGACCACCCTCGCAGCCGTTGTTGCCGAAGCTTCTGGAGCAGTCGACCAGGTTCTGCTCACTGAGCGACACAAGCTTGCGCGTCTTGCGGAAGTGCTGGCCCTCCAGGGATCCCGTCTGATTCAAAACAAAAAACGACAGCATGAGTTCTTTGTGCACTGCGGAACAGGGGACCTTATTCACAGTGCTCGCCAATTAATGTCAAACTTATTCAAAACAGTCTCATCTGACGCAGAAATACTTCCACTATATTCTTTATGAGCATAAGGTGATATCAGTAACTTGTTTTTTCTTTGTGATTTTCTTTGTGATTTAGCGATTGCTTCTGGGAAAGAAATATAAAGCGTTACCGGCATTTAGTCGCGTGGCTCACTGACTGTAGGGAACCTAGATGGGCACACACGTGAGTTTCCCAAAAAAAAAGCAGGAGCTCACACACCATCGCCCATCACCTTTGCCGTGTATCGTTAAACCTCGACATAATGAACTTCATAATAACAAAATTCTCTACATAACGTTTTCACACTTTCTAGCTTCATGTTTGTAGTACCACGTACATTTTCAAACTTGGTATAACGTGCAATGAAACATGTTTACCTGCAACTTCGATATATATATATGATGAAGTTCCACTGCTACTGCAAAGGCAATTAAGAAATTATAGTAAACCTACTCCTGAAGCTTGTGGTCAAATGGTAGTCACTCACTGTTTTAGTGAACACATTTTTCAAGTCATGTGCTACACGACAATCAGCAGCCGTCAAAGCGCTGCAGAGTCGTTTCCGGCAGCGGCTGTGGGGCAATGCTGCAACTGCATGCTCTTTCTCCGTGCGATCAAATCAAGGGTTGCACCTTGGCGCATTGTGTAGCACACACTTTGCAGCACGATAGTTCTATATGCTGTGCTGCACATGCTTTGCATCAGTGCTCAATTTGGTGATTTCGTTGTACCCATGCGAAAAGTAGAGGCAGTAGTACTACACATAATTCTCAGAGATCTTGCAGACCCTTCGATCGTTTAGGAAATAGACGTCATTGGCAAGATTAGTATCTTGTAAGCAATCTCAGTCGGTAAGGAAAAAAGAGTTTAAACTGTTGTTCAGGGCAGGGGTACTCAAACTTCTTTGGTGCCACAACAGCGTGGGTCTCTCGCTACCCAAAGACTCCCGAAGTGCGGTTGCTGTGTGCAATGGCTTCGCTGAATACAAATTTCAATGCAAATTTTCTATTCTAATCAGTAAATTAGGTACTAACGGTGGTAAAACAGGAGCAGGTCGGATTCATTCTGACTGCATGAGGAAGCCTAAGATGACATCCATGGAACTCCTGGGTTCCACGGAATCCAGTTCGAAAACGCCCACTGGGCTATCACGGAGCTCACTCACCATGATCCCAAAAGCTGAAAGAAGTTATATTTTACTTGTCGATGAAAAGAATAAATTCCCAGAAAGAGCAAAATTGAAAACTAACAGGCGCTTTTACCACAAACAAAAGTATTTTTCGATAAGCGCACTGCTGCAGCGTGTTTTTAAATAACGAACAGAAGCTGTTTCTTGCTGCTCACAGTTACCTACTGCCAGCTCCGTGAAATTATTCTTTAACAAAACCGGTTTACAAGACTCCTGTTGGATTAAAGGGACCGACAACTGCCCAGAACGTGAAATGAGATGACTGCACTGATGAAAAGATTGTCCGTCGCATTGACTCAAACAAACCCTGTTTATCTCGTGAGAGGTGGATTTACATTTTTATTTCTTCATTGAAAGTCGCGAAAAATGACCTTTGGCGCCTCTGGCGGCAAAATCATAAATGGTCCGATGAAGCCGGTCACGTGACCGTTGATTGGTGTACGCGTTCGATGACTTTTCTGTTAGTACTGAAATATTGTTCATTTCTTTATATTAAAAGGTATTACTCCATAAAAATGTACATATAGGCCTGCGTTAGTTGTATGCAACAAAGGGCGCTGCCTTCGCTTGGCGTAGGCAGCCTTGACACAGGCGCAGGCAACCTTGGGCGCAGGCGCACACAACGCTGTACAAATACCGAGAAGGTGAATAAAGCCACATCATCTCATTGTAACAGCTTGCTATTTTCAAAAATGGTTGGAAAGCTGAAAATAAAGGTGGTTAAGCATAGTTACAGTAACTCCTGCGAAAGCAGAACAACGACAGCTTTCACAAGGGCTAGCGGCATCGCTATCAATTCTCAGCGTTGCTGGAGCAAGCCTTCATGCGTGTTTGGAGCCTTTCAGATCGAAAAACACTGCTTATAAAATAACTACGTGCTTTTAGGATAAACCACTGCAGCTACAAACGCTACGAAGGGTAAGCTTCCTGTCGCGCCGTAAAAAACTGGGTCGAGAAAAATCAGTTGTCGGTCCCTTTAATGCATAGCAGCGATAGAAATTTGGGGTGCCATACAGGGTATTGATTCTTTGAATAACACACACACACAATGATGCAAAACAAAGTATGTGGTCAATGTGAACAAGAGTGCAGTCAATCATGCACCTTCTTTTCCATACAATTCTGCACACTACAAAATCTTTCGGCGATGAAAAAACTGTTATTGGAAGTGATGCTCTTCCACATCATGCATTCCTTTTTCCATAGTTCCCTTTGAAATGGTTACAATGATGTTTTGTACACTGCTATATCTGCATTTGTTACAGCTGAGTTTTAACACGTTAACTTCTATGCAGATTAAAATGTAGTGCACACACTAACAGATTATACCACGCACAACACTGCACGTAAACTCACGGTGCTGAAGGCCCAGCAAGATCCGCACTGTCCCTGGTTCTTGACAGGGGTCACAGCGCCTTTCTTCCTCCAGTCGACAGTCTTGGGCAGGTGCAAATCCTCAAAGCCCTCAGGCTCGATGAAGAAGCTGCCTTCTCGTGGAGAGTCCCTGTAGTTGCGCTTGAAGCCGTTGCGTGTGCTGACGAACTCGTGGTGTAGCTGGAAAAAAACAAAAACCAAGAACAGAAATGCTCAGAACACAAGTTTGAAAGAATCTAAGAGTGACTAGCAGTGATTTATCGAGCACTTTTACGTTTTACAGCGCGAGTATTGCATAAATGCACTCTTTGGCCAACGAAATTCTCGTGCTGTTGTCGACGCACACATGTGGCCAGAAGTTGCACTTAAGAAGCAGTTGCTCCTTCTGGGGCGTACTTCTGTCACGCAACAATACTAATCATCATCCATCTTACGTGCTTTTCCTTCCTTTAACGGCACAAGCTTGATACTTTCAGGACACGAATGGCACACACGCAATCAGCATGAACTAGCGTTCTTGATAGTAATGTTGCAAGTGCAGAGTTCTTAAGAGAGGAAACACAAAATCCAGAAGACGATTCGTTGATTACATTGTTGTGTGGCGCGAAAATGCCCCAAGAAGGAGCACAACTTTTTTTTTAGTTTACCCCAGCCCTTAGCAACACTTCTGCAAGTTGTGTGTGACAACTACCACTGTGACCCAGTACGCAGAAGTACACTTCATTTTCATCTCTAGCATGTCTGGTTATACGAAATTTTAGTATGACCCAAAAAGCTCGCTTGAGGATTTGTTTAGCTTTAAGAGTGAGCATTGCTGTACAACCGACTAGGCTTAGAGTGCACCATTTCTTATGCGAGACCCTACCCAAATACGACTGAAAGCTTACCAAGTCTCCAAATTCATTCATGGCAAGCTTGTACGAGACCTGGCTTTTGGCATACTTTTCGTTGTGCCGCGCAATCTTCAGCCTGTTTTCCATGTAGATCTTGAGCCTGTAGTATTCTTCTGTGTCAGACGCATAGTCCTTTCCTGCACACAATTATAACATGCACATGCAACTTCACTTGTAACATGCACATCACTTGTAATTAAAGCTTGTTTTCCTTCAGAGATAGAAAGGGCCAAGTCTTAAAGAAGTTCTCCTTGGCTTGACTCATGGCCTTGTCTTCCTGTCATTGAATGCCGGGACATGGCAGCTATTTTGATGAGGGTAAATTGCAAATGCCACCATGTTAGATTTTAGTGTACGTAGTTTTAAGTGCATGTTAGAGCACCCCAGGTGATCAAAATTAAAGCACAGTCCATCACTATGGCATGCCTCATATTCACATTGTAGTTTGGTAACATAAAACCTGAGAATGTAATTGACTTAATGTAATGAAATGGCATGGTAACACTGCATGCCACACCACAATCTGACGAGACATTTGCAACGCTCCTCTGTCAATAACATAATGTCAGTGAGCTTTATGTTCAATAAGTGCACATGTACGGCAGCGAGAGCTACAAAAAATAAGAACGAATTCATGTTTAAGCAATGATCTTATGACCCGTGCTGTGTGCATTCAACCGAACATGTTGGAATGTAACAAGTTGGTGTCATTACCCATGATGTGTAGATAAACCTGAAATGTTTATTTGGAACAGGCAGCTTTCTTGCTAAAGATTTAGCCTCGCTTCATGCGTCTACACGAGCCATGTGCATCTAGCCCTTCCGCAGCATCTTTAAAACACATCAGTCGTTCCCTTGCCCGTTCCTTGAAGGGGCACGATTGTGATAACACAAGGAAGAATAAGTGCTAGGAGAAAATGTAGAGGGCTAATTAATATCCAGTTTACAGTGCTCAAAATTGCACACACTGAAAAGGCTCCTGAGAAACACGGTACACTATTGGAACTGCTGTGTATCAGGACAAATGACTCAAAAAGCTGTCTCAAGAAAGCAGTTGTTACAATCACAACAGATACTGAATGGAATTCGATAAAGTGCACTAAGTGAAGAAAAAGAAAAAACCACTACACTATTGAGAAACAGCACACAAAAAGACTATTTAAAAAAAATTGAATAAAAGACAGCTCAAGCAAGCTCATGCCTCCCCCACAGTGTTACTAAAGCCAATGTTTGCCCAATAAGGCCGTGGCCTCAATAAATAACAATTACAACGAAGGCCACATCAGATTCAGGAGAGCATTGTGAAGCAGTCCACGCCCAACACCCATTGGAAACCTGCACCACTTCTAAGCACATGTGGTGTTTGACCTTTCTGCCTGCTGCCATAAAGCGAATTTACACATATGCTTACTTGAGCTGTTAACAAGAGTTGTCCGTGACGTGTTTTAGTGCAGGTACTTTTTGCCCTTATGCACCCTTAAGCGGCAGCCAAAATTTCTAACGTCATAATTTCTTAATTTTTCACTACTGTTAATTCGCCGAAACTGGAAAGATATTGCTAAAAACATAGTGGGAGTAAAAGTTGCAATACTGCATTTTGTACTTTTCGCGAGTTGAAGCACTGCAAATTTTCGGAAGCTCCAAACTCTTGACAACTGCACGAGTGGCTTGCACAAAAGAATGATCCGAAATTATAACTTTTAATCAACAAAAACAGATCAGAGTTTTCATGCTGGACAAATAATCCATCATAATACTGAGAAGTTCGTCAGGAGCACATAATGAGCAATGCCACTCTCATGAAGTAAAATTGAATGAAAAATGTACGTTTCAGTGGCGCAATGTAAGGGGTCAACTTATCACATGTACTGTGAGCTCTAGAAGAGTCTAGGAAATCCTACGCCATATGCAAGCCCGCCAAAATATAAGATAAACTGCAGCTAGGGCAGTCTCGTATTCGCGTCCTTATCTCATAGCCCAGTTAAAGCTTTCAAGCACAAGAAGCTCTGAAAGGCTGCCACACTGTGTGAGCACACACATTTCAACATGAAATTGAGAGTAGAAGAATCTCGCGGCGTCACATGGCAGTGTGTATTGCACAAGAGCATGGATCATGTGCGTCAGAAAAACATGGCTGTACGTATCTCATGCAGGCTTCTTCACTCTGTTGTCATAATTGGCTATCATTCAAAAACAGGGCTTACTCCTTCAACGCAACACATATACGCATCCTGCTAACAAGTATGAATTGAAAATAAGGCATTTACCGTCACCTGTTCACTTAGCCTGTAGCAAAACGTGCAACTATTCTTACCATGTAATGCCTTGAATGCTGACCACTCTGCGCCGATGAGCTCTTGATGCGTAATTGCAGCAGCAGTCACGAACAAGCAGCACAAAACAATGTACCCCCGCATTTTTTTAGGAAGCCTGCAAAATATTGAATGCTTTTATGGAATTTTGCAATTAAGGCACACATAAGCGCGCATGCACCGTAAATCGGTGTCAAAAGGCAAATTTTCAAAAAATCAGCCCCAATCATATTTAGCGTTAAAAGCTAAGCCACCAGAAATTTGTTGTACTTATATATAGATTCAGTGCATGTTAAAGAACTTCAGATGGTCGAAATGTACCGAGCCCTCAACTACGGCGTGCCTCATAATCATACGTGATTTTGGCACGTAAAACCCCCAGAAATTGACATAAATTTGTTTCAAACGATGGATTAGTAAGCAGTAAATAATCGCATGTACTAACACAGTGTCAGCATTGCGCCGACACAAGCTTTGCATGCAAACACGTGTAGCGACGCATTTTTTTATACTGGCCTGCCTTTGCACGAATTACCGTATTGCACGATTACTTCACACAACCGCTCGTGATACGGAGTTTGAAAAATACCGCCTTTTTTACGCGGACGAGAGCGCGCGAATGGTAAAACAACGAGAAACGTCATGTGACAAAAACAGCTGTGCGGACGGATGACGTAAGGTGCGGCTTAGATGCCGCGCCTGTCTTTGCGAAGTTTGAAAACATTTTTCAGAGTTGTTTGTGGAAGGACCTCGGAATGCAGAGTTCGTTCACGCTCACCACTGCGTGCGAGGTTGGAAAAATATCGAACGAGTCGCTGTCAAGGGCGAGACGACGCAAGCGAATTACAACAAGGTCGCCCGTGCTTTTGAATGAGCTTGGAATGCACCCGGTTTCTTTGTTCAGCTGCTGCTTTAACTGGTTTTACAACCACCGCTTCTAATAATCGGGAGAAAAAGAACAACATTTTTAACAATACTTCCAAGGCTCTTTCTCTACTGAGAGCGCGTGTTCGCAACAACAAAAAAAAGGCTAGGAACATCGCGGACATCGCCCGTCCCTCGTACCAGAGCTGTTTTTACGCGCTTGCAAGGGTTAAGCAAAGGCCAACGAGGAAGGAAAACACGCTGCGTACTTACGTGTGGAAGGCCGGACAACCAAGTGAACAAACCCAATACAGACTGCGACCACTGCTGGGGCCCTTCTTATCTGCCGAGACGGGTACAGCACTTTTTCAGTGGCGTTCAGAACCACGTGATGGGGCCCTCTCTCTTTCTCTCTCAATGCGTCACGTGAGGTGCTGCCCTGGAGGTCTGTGAGTCAGGGCGGTCAAGGGAGGATGGATCCCCTTTCCACAAGTTTGCCCCTCTCCACGCGCCATCGGATCGTTTTCGTTGTCGTCGCCTCTTTTTCTTGACTCGCTCGCTGTTTTGCTGTTTGATTGATTTTGTTCACCACTTCCTCTCCCAGCCCGTGCAAGAAACGCGGGCTTGCGGAAGGCCGACGTCCTTCTTGGCTTTCTCGTTAAGCGACGACTGCGCACTATTTCTCCGTATCTGCAGTTGCAGCAGCGTACAGAGGCGGTAGGGCTGCACTGACACACACAGCGTGCTCTGTTGCGTTCAGGATGGGATCCAAGGCGAGGAGAAAGACTCGGTTGAAAACAACCGCTCCGTGTAAATAACTCAACAATGATTTAACGCTAAACAGCTGACAGCCGCTTAGTCAGGGGCGGGATTTCGGGCGTAACATGAATATTCTACTTAATACTGTAACCTAAATACTGTTGCAACTAGCTTGGTAACTTGCAATGTTTGTGAATCGGTAACTAGTTCTCCAAGTAAACTACTTCTTGGCAATAACTTGTGGACTGGGTTCCCTCCTTGCAAGATCACGGCCTATATGCTGTGCTTGCGGCCCAACCAGCATCTTCATCTATATCTGCCCCGGAATTCTTGTAGACAATACAAGCAACGACAGGCTGCACTTCTGTGTGCAACAGATAGCCGACGCTTTTGTTTTGATTACCTTTTTTTTTTTAAGAACATAGCGGGATGTCAAATGCATTTAATAAGCGCATTTATCGCTCCGGAAGTATCGAGAAGTAGTTAGAAAACAAAACAAAAAACTTTATATTTTCTCGCGCTTCAAAACCACCACGTGCCATACATGTTTTTTTTTTTTTTCAACTTTTGCTGATCCACTGTATATCTAAACTGTCGCCCCGAATATAGTTGTACATGTGAGCAGGGTCGTAGGCTGAAATTTCTTTCGGGGGGGGGGGGGGGGGGGGGGGCACCTGCATCATCTGAAGTGGGGGCAGGGCAGGCAGATTTGGTCGACTGTCATTTTATGCTGTGTATGCCATGGCAAAAAAATTTTCGGAGGTGGGGCACGGGTACGGGCCCGGTCTGGCCCCCCTTCCCCCCTGGCTACGCCACCTGCCACACGATAAAGCAAGAGAGCTGTCTATTGACGGTTACGTTGTGTCACTAGCGTAGCCAGGGGCACACATACGCACGAACGTGCATTAAGTGTGGTTAATCCCCCTCAATCTACCCCCCCCCCCCGCCTCGTAGAAAATTTCTGCCTACGCCCCTGCGTTGCAAAACCTCATACACTTGGGATATGCATATCAGTGGACGGGGGGGGGGGGGGTGCATACACAAAATGAATGCGTCATTGTTGGGATCAAAATGTGAAAATTTATTTTACGCAAGCTTCAGTGCAGCAGCATATACATGTCTAGAACATAATGCTGCGCCTTATCATTGTCCTATACAAATTTGTGATTCAATTGGTTTAATGCAACCATAAATATTCGGATATAACTGAATAAGTCCGGAATAAGCCCAGACGGCCGAAGCAGCCGAAGCGCGTCAGCTGACCACCTCCGCGACTAAAGAAATAGTACCACTCATGCACTCGGCGATGTTCTCCGAAGGCGGGATCACCGGCAGTCCGGCTCATGACGTCAGTCCGGAGAGCGTGCCCATTGGTGCAGGCCAGTGTGCATCCGCCTTTGCGGAGGAAATTCCGCGGACTTCTAAAGTTGTATTCGACTATAACTATATATAGTTACATTTTCAGTGATTGTTATTCTAGTTTAGAATCTTCAGAAAAAAAGGGTAATTAGTGCTACGCTCTAATTACTCTTACTCTACTCTAAATACTATATAATTAACGACATGAATACGCAGAAACGCCAACATGGCTGCAACAAACATATATATACGCATGTGCGCCAAAAACCAAACACGACAGACAGTGAAAGCATTTTAGGCTGAATACAGCCTTGCACCCTTGCTGGAAATCAGGGGCGTAGCCAAGGGGGGGGGGGTGAACCCCCCCCGAAAATTTTCAATTTTGCTTGCGATATATACACGCACACATACATACGCACGCACGAACGTACATAAAGTATGGTTGAAACCCCCTCCCCCCGAAAAAAATTTCTGGCTACGCCCCTGCTGGGAATAATCTGAAGTCATGAGTTCCCCATTAAGAAGCGCAATTCTTTTTTTCTTTTTGTGAACACGCTTATACACCTTTCACCTTCGCTATAAATTAATATAAAAGGCTTCCATAATCTCCCATCTACTCTGGTCCGTATTGCAGAACTAAAACACGTTACTTCTGCCAGTGGTTGGCCCCCACTTCTGCTGCAACGCGAGGGCAAGTGCAAACCATACCTGAACCATTCTAAGAGGAAAAGTGCTATTTCAGTCGAATATTCAAGCAACGACCGGATTACACTACGTGAAGTAGACCGCAAGACAGCTTGTAAACAACATGCGATTTACAGCGAGCCTGCCCTTCACGTTCGCGTCACCACCCTTTCTATAGCAGTGCACTGCTTGATGGGCGTTGATGGAGTTTGCACCGTCAGAACTACTGTGCTCGAGCAGTGCACTGCTTGAAGATCGTGGCAAGTGTTTATGTGCTGTGCGTGTGGTCACGTCCTCAATAAACTTGCCACTATATGTCCCCGTTTGCATAAAGTGTTGTCGACCACTGTTATACGGCATGCATATGTGTTATATGAGAAAGCGTCAAATAGCAGATACGTTCGCTGTAAATGATACGTTGTTTACTGCGGGTTACCGCTGTCATGCGGTCTATAGTTCACGTAGGCCAAATGGGCCGTTTTGCTTATAAGGTTAAAGTAGCGCTTGTCCTCGTTGAAAGGTTCAAGCGGTTTGCACTTGCCTTCGCATTGCATGAGAGTGAGCGCTCCAACCATTTGCGGAAATAAACTTTTTTTTTTTTTGGTTTCGACATAAGGACCACAGCACAATAGTGATTATGGAAGCATTTTATATTTATAGCTAGCGAAGGCGAAACATGGATACATACCGCTGCGTTGCGCTCCTTTACGGGCTGCCAAAATCAGCGTTAGGTCTTGTACAACCACAATCATCATCGAGATGTATGAGCGTTTCGTCTGCTGTCTTATCAGGAAAGATTAGCCATCCTTAAGCGATAGCCTACCATGTAAGATTATGCTGGCCAAGTTTACAAGGCTGTTTTCGGCCTACAGCATTTCTCTTTGGGACCCTTTAACAAATTTGTTGGATCCCAAACATATAGGGATGCGCGCGGGAGGGCAGGGGGGTGCGCCCGCCCCCCCTAGTCACCTAAGAGGAGGGGGGGGGGGGCAAAGTCGGCCCCATACTTCGACGTAATATGAGGGGGGGGGGGGCGCTGCGATATACCTTTACTACCCCCGAAGGGAAACCGTGCGCACGCCTATGGTCCCAAAAGTGTGTGTGTGTGTGTGTGTGTGTGTGTGTGTGTGTGTGTGTGTGTGTGTGTGTGTGTGTGTGTGTGTGTGTGTGTGTGTGTGTGTGTGTGTGTGTGTGTGTTCGTAGTTATATACATGTCTTGTGTTAAATAAACTTTCTAACTTTCTTGTATTTGTTGGTTGTTCTTATTTTTTCTTCTTTTTTTTTCTTTCACTCGCATGTTCATTTCACGTGTAAAGTCGGCCGCTAATTATTCGTAAAATATTCGATATTCGGTTCGCTTCTAGCACAATTCGATTCATTAACCTCCCTAAGAGCAGTGTGACGTTCGTTCGGCATGATTCTGTTGTGTCTTAGGAAGAGGGGTGTTTTTGTAAGCGTATGGGATAAAAAATCACGTATGTCAGCTGACGCACTACATTGTTCCCATTTCACACCTATCACACAAGTGCACAGCTATCACTTGCTTGTGCACGCGTTTCGCTTGCTTCGCTCATGCACCGAGTCAATCTGCGTAAGCGTGAAACCTTATCTATTCTCCCAGGGAAGACGTGTTGCGGAGGATAAGCCAATCCGGGTGACTACACAGCCGGCGCACTTCAAGGCACCCTATCTCATTACGCATGCACTGGCGCGTATTACCAATCCAGTCCCAGCCTGAATTATGGCCTTCGAGACTGTCGTGGGACGTGACATGCGATCTCGTGCATGCTTGGAAGCAATGTTGACTCAGCGTTGCTATGATACTTCAATAGCGACGCATGCTGTGTACAACTACGACAAGCAGAACCCTTTTCTGCTAGCATGTGTACCTCATAGAACCCTTCTGTAGCGTTATTCTTGCTCGCGATTCATCTTCATGCCTGAATTTTTAGTGACGGTGTAGTTTTACGTTAACGACAACATCATTCTTGGTGTTGCTTTTACAGTTCCAACATATTTCGCTCATATTTGGTCGTGCTTATGGCGCAGGGTGCGGATTCACAAAAACATCTTAACGCTAGGCAATTATTCGTAAGAACATGCTAGCCAATCCCGGTGTTGGACATGTTATTAGCGAAAGCAGTCGGCCATTGGCAAGGAATGCTACAAGCAAAAAGTGATAAGAATTCGATTACACCTCGTTCTTCCGTGTCATTTTTTTTTTCTCTTTCTTTTCATTTTTCTCAAAGATAACAGGTTTGGCCACACCGTTCTGAATGACTCGCGCTCTGAATGACTCGCGCGATGCGACGTGTTCCAAAATTTTCTGGGATTTTATCGTTAGGTGCGAAACCATCATATGGTTGTGAGGCACCCCACAATGGAGGACTCTGTACTAAATTTGACCCCTTGGTTTCTTTGAGTTGAACACAATGCATGGTATGCACGGACGTTATTGTACTCCAACCCCTTCTCCCCTTCTTGAGGAGGAGGAAGAGGAAGGAAGTGGAGGAAAGGCAGGAGGTTTGCTACCCTGCACTGGGGGGGGGGGGGGGGGGATTACAAGAAAGAAAGAAGAGGGAAGAAGGTACTGTTAGGGTACACATAGGCGTGCGCAGGGTTCCCCCTTAGAGTGCGCAGGGTTCACCTCCCCCCCCCTTGCGCACGCCCCCAAGAAGCGTAGCAACGCCTTGCGCATCGCAGACGCACGAGGCCAAGATCAGGAATCACTGGGCGTGTCTGCTGACTCAGTTGGCGAAACTTCCCCCGAGTGCATCCAAACAATCCCACGTTCCAGCGGCGGTTTCGCGCGTCATCAATGACGACACCGAGGTTGTACATGCTCTACTTGTCACTGCGGCATCATATAGCGCCGTGCGGGTGAGCAAGTCGGCCATTCATGTCCCACTTGCGCACCTGCATGGCGCTATCCGATTCCGCGGTGACAAGAAAAGCGCGTCGATGGCAGACTTGCGCACCGCAAGTCGATTGCCGATTGGCTATGATATCGCCGATTGAATTTCATGGCACCAGTGCGTTTTTAAACCGACGCGTCACAGGCGCTGCAGGTGCGGATTTGGCATGGTCATTCGAGATCTTATTTGTCTGCTAAAAGGAAACCACAATTCGCTTTAGAGTTGTTTCTTATTTTTCTCTCATGTACTGCGGATGCTGTCGCGTTCTGCCGATTTGATGATACATGATCTCATCGTGGTTTGTTTGTTTGTTTGTTTGTTTGTTTGCTTGCTCGCTTGCTTGCTTGCTTATTCAGCGCTGTTTCCTTACGTCAGCGCACCGATCTTGTTCGCTCGCTTCCTGCTGATGAGAAACACGCCTGCCCATGACTCAGTTCTCGCTAAAAAAAGAAGCAAAAAAAAAACGAAATCATATTACGCGTGTGAATTGAGCTTTTGCTTTACGTTAAAAAATACAGCTGGTCGAGGTGCAATTTTGAGACGTTAGAAACAACACGCTATCAGTCAGAATTCGATTAATTTGCTGCTGCTGATTGCCTATCAAGGATAATATCGCTAGGTAAAATTTGATATGGCTGCAAATATTGATTCGCAGATGTCCTCCCCCAGTGTTGATGATGCTGATTCTGTCCATCAAGTCGTGCACGTTCGCCAGACAACGCGATATTATAAGCTTTGTTCGTGGCATTGGCGTAACCGAAGGGGGGAGGAAGGGGGGGCTCACATTTCTTCCGGAATTTTTCAAGCTTGCATGTGCATACATACACACTCACATACAAACGCGCGCATGAACACACATAAAAGTGGATTTAATCCCCCCCCCCCTGAAAAAAATTGCTGGCTACGCACTTGGGCCGTGGCAAGCAAGAGGCCTGGAGCATATGTGGAGGCTCCGGAAAGAATTGAGCAGCTTACCAGAAAAGAAGGGATATTTGGAGTAAATATTCATAACACGGCAATGATTGTAATGTACGCACATATATACGTTTTATTGTAATATTGCTTATAAATAACAGCACCCCTCTGCGACTCAGCAAAACAAAACCTGGAAACATTAATTGGTATATATAGGTTCCTGGCACTAAGGAAAGAACAGGAGAGAGGGGACACTTGGGAAAGGGATGGGGGAGTTTGAAAGATAGAGGTAGAGAGAAACAGGGAGCACGGCACGCACAATGTCACATTCCTCACGGTCACAAGGACATCTCGCAAGAACGTCGTGCGCTAGAATGGTTCTTAAGATCAAGTCTCGGCAAATCATAATGCTGTGCTGTGATGCACAGAAAACTGCGGATAGTGTGCAAAGAAATGTCTTGCATTCTTCTAACTTTTCTTCGATAGACTTCGATAGACTAGATTACGTTATACGTTGCGAATGCGGCGCGCACGTCCAGGCGGAGCGATTGCCTGCCAGGTCTGACAGCGAGACCCTACAGCCTGTAGCTATCATGGTAGCAACAACATAACTAACACGACCACAGCCCACAGGTGCTTGGGCTCCTCGCCCTAACCAGAATGAGCATACAAGTAGGAATTATTTTCGCGACGTTAAAGCAAAATTACATATCGCTTAGGCGTCAGACGGGTCTAAAAACGTATACGTCTGTATAGTTATAGCGTTAACTCGGTATAGCTAATTTTAGCGTGTACTTTCCTACCGCGAACACATTATTACTTATTATTATTATTTATATTATGTACACATTATATACATTATTTAACATATGAGGCGAACGGGTGCGCGGATCCATCAGGAAACCGGCCCAATTATATACGCGTATACGTACGTAATTGGGGCGATTTCCGGGTGGTAGCATGTGCCACTGTTTCCGCCCCGCGCGACGCAATCTGAGCGTCTTGACAGCACGAACTTGAAGTCGCGAACTGAGCCACGGCGTGTCAGATGTCAAGATATATATATACAGTGGAGCATGGGCGTGAAATGTTGCCTTTCACCTTGCCACATATTACTCTTATGCTTCTGTCTGCCAACGAAAGCTTTGTTATGCCGAGTGGTTTCCCAAGCCAGCTGTTGCATTAAGAGGGCTCGCCTCCCAAACTCGTCCAAGAAGGGGGCGCATCCCCACCCGGGTTGCGCACATTAGCAGCCCTAATTAGCGGCTGCATTTGGTCCTATACTTCTATATATAGCAGAAATGGCAAAATTATTTCTAAAGCGTGCTTAAATTACATTGCTATTTACTTTTCTAAAAAAATTTGAATATAAGTAAATTAGATCACAAACCAGTGGCGTAGCCAGGGGGTGAGACACGGAGCCCTTGCCCCCCCCCCCCCCCCCCGGAAATTGTTTTCTGCCATGGGATGCAGAGCACAAAAATGACACTCGACCACACTTACCTGCCCGGACCCCATGTCGGATCAAGGACGTCCCCGCCGCCCCGCCCCCCCCCCCCCCCGAAACAAATTTCTGCCTACGCCACTGTTACAAACTACAAATGGCCGTAAGTATTGGCACTGCATTGCTTTTACTTTTGAAAAGTCATCAAGTTACTTTGAAGTGACTTTAACAAAAGTCATGATTCGTGCACAACTAATGCACACTGAATTTACAGCACATATCCATTGAAATTTCAGGGTTCTTTGCCCAACTTTGTACGCTTCAGGTTTGACACTTAGATTAACTTGTCTTTGTTTTGTTTTTTTCTCTCCTTTAGGGGTCCGTTTTTTATGCCATAAGGGAAGGCATAAGGAAAGTAATTGTCAAGGTAATAAGTAATTTTCTTGAAAGTTTTCGCTTGAAATAATAATATTACGATACTAAATTGCCCGCCCACAAAATGTAATTGTTACATTACTCATTACAGGAAAAGGTAATTTAATTACGGTAATTTCACTAACAAGTCTGGTACATAGTTTAATGCTGCAACGAACCTTGCACAAACTTCCAAGTTTTGATCATAGCAATGACAGATTTATCTATTTTGTGTACAGCACCCTCAATGTCCAGTTAGTATATTGCCACGCCCGCTTTTTGTTTTATTTTGATGTATTCGGGTTTGACCCGCAAGGACGGTTAGCAACGCTCGACGCTGACCGCGCCGCAGTGCTCGAGAAGCTTCGCGATTGTAGTAGATCACTTTGTTAAGATTGCGCGCAGGACGCGAATAGTATAGATTATTCCAGAGCTTGCGCGACCACTAGTGATAAGACTGGAAAGTTCGATGCGTGATGTATGTAAAAGACGGCGCGTCCCAGCCATGATCAGTTTATCGACGGCCGACGCTCTGTTCACCGCCATCAGTGTACAGTGTGTATTCCTGTAGTTTGACTTTCCGTTTTCCGGCCACAAGTTCGGCCAAATAAAGGGTTTCATCTTCGACACGCCGACTGTTGCCTTCGCCGACGTCATGAGCCCGTGACAATATCATGATTGCCCACACCCATTTGTCGACTACGGCTGTGCCATTCCATATACCCACTGCGCAAATGGGAAACATGTACGCCTGCTGACAGTCCGTTAACAACCGAGGGTCATGTTGGTGCCAAATCGAGAAAAAAGCACGAAGTATTTGCTTTTCTAGGCGTTCAAGTAAAGTGAAATAAAAAAAAGGAAGGAAAGAAAAGAAAGCGGCTCTTCCAGCACGTGCTCAGTACGCAAGCACATCATTAGCGCCAAGCGGGGAGTCCTGCCTTTACCAAGCTCATCGCCGCAAGGCTGAGCGTGGCCCGATGCCAAGAGCGCGAGAGAAATGTCTTCCTGAAAAGTTACGAAAGTTATGTCACGACTCGAAGCGTATGCACGCTCGCGAAACCTCGCTACCATTAGTCGAAAACGCGAAGCTGAAACGGCTGAAAAGCGACGGTTGTTACCCTCATAGACAGTGGAGCGTTGAGCCAACTCGATTTTGTTTATCTGTTTAACTGATTTATTACTCGACTGGTCGCGCAGGCGGTCGAAATGCTCGGCCTATGAATTTGGCTGAATGAAAGTCTATGACTATACTATTTGTTACTGCCAGCCTAATAATAAAAATCTATTTGTACTGAATCTTTGTTTTCTAAGCAGTAGGGGATGCTCGCACTGTGCAGGGGAGTAGCCAGTAATCTTTTTTTGGTGAGGAATTGGGAGAGGAGGAGGAGGAGGAGGAGGTGGGTATTCAAGTACTCTTTATGTATATTCGGGCGTGTGTGTGTGTGCGTGTATATCACACGTGCAAAGCTAAAGAATCAAACCCTCCCCACCCCTCAAAGCAGTGCGCACAGGATACCCCGGGCTACGCCATTGGCACTGTGCGCGCTGTTTCGTATTGTAATTACTGTGTGTGCTCGTACTGTGCGCCCTTTAGTTGATAGTCGGCGTTTGTGCTGTCTCGTTCTCTTCTGCCGTCGCTCCACCCCCCCCCCCCCTTTTCCGTGATGAATACCTACCAACTAGCTCAACTTCATGTCGCTCTGAGCTTTCTAAGCATATTTCTTCCCGATACCCAAGATAAAAGCCGGACACATGCTGAATTTCCAAAACACTACAGCTGCACTAAGTTTCTTGCGTAATTTGCGTCCTTGCTACGCTGATGTCATCTGGAATTATAACACCTGCTACAAAATGCATTCCACCCTACAGTGACAGAAGGGGAGAGCATAGGTCGTGGTATTAGCTGGTATACAGAACAGCGCAGTTGTTACGTAGAGTTAATAATAATAATATCTGGGGTTTAACGTCCCAAAACCACGATATGATTATGAGAGACGCCGTAGTGGAGGGCTCCGGAAATTTCGACCACCTGGGGTTCTTTAACGTGCACCTAAATCTAAGTACACGGGCCTCAAACATTTTCGCCTCCATCGAAAATGCAGCCGCCGCGGCCGGGATTCGATTCCGCGACCTTCGGGTCAGCAGCCGAGCGCCATAACCACTAGACCACCGTGGCGGGGCTTGTTACGTAGAGTTACCACAATCAACATAGTTAACATGCGCGACTCTCTCTCTCTCTTTCTCTACATTATATATATATATATATATATATATATATATATATATATATATATATATATATATATATATATATATATATATATATATATATATATATATATATATAAAGTTACCTAGAGGCTTAGCGCCTATATTCAGAAATAACTGCCCATAACTCACGCCATCCCTTACGCTCGCAATGCACGTAAAGCCCTCAACATTTGCTGCATTGATATCTTTGTTCTTTGGTGTTTTTGTCATGGCTCATTTTCTTTGTAACGTTTGCCTTCTTTACGTCTTCCTTCTTACGCTTGCCTTTCTTCCAATACTTCTTCTGAAGCCTTTCAGGGACAATATATGATGGTGGCAATGATGATGCAGTATATGGAAGAAAACGTAATATGCTTCCAACGCCGCATGTACACGGTATCGTACCGCTTGTCAAGCATTCCGCAGCATTCTCGGGCCCCGATGTCTCACAGTGAGCGCGTCGAAATGACGCAGATCCCGTGGGCTGCCGATGACGGGTTCGCCTTTTAGTTAGACTTGCACGGTGACGAGTGTATAGCTCCCTCTCCGTTTTTTTTTTCTTCGTTCATGTATGTGTGGGCCTCTGAATGAGTACTCTATTCACTACATTGGAAGATACACCTTATTTTTTTTCTTTATTGGTTTACTATAGAGAAATGAAACTAAATTCCCATTAAAATTCAGTTAAATAACTAAGAACTCTTCCGGGCTTCAAAACACTTTCGCCCTCTGAGTGATACGCCACTCTATGTTTTGTGCTCGAGCGTCCGTGTGTCTGCATATGTCTGCTCGTGGGCAGGTATTCCTCTTTAGTGGACCTGCATTATCAGTGATGTGTGTGTGTATGTGTGTGTGTGTAGAAAGAGGGAGCTCGCAGGAGCTCGCAATCTCTTTGTTATTCCGGAAGAGTGTTCGTGACAGCGGAAAGCGTCCATGGGGCCTCTTAGGTGCACCAACTGTACAGCGATTTTTTTTATACTTCTTTTATACTTTTTTATACATTATACTTTTGCCTTCGATGTAGCTGCGCGTTGCAGCTCCCAAACTCAACACTCTTCGCCCCGAAAGGCCAGCTGATATAAGGGTAAAATTTCATTGTTCAGAAGAGCGCGTGTATCAAGAGGATGGAGGAAGGGAAGAGGCAATGGAGCCTCACCCCTCCCCCCTCCTCTCCATCGTGCAGACACAACTTGGTGGGCGACCTTGGGCTCATGTTACTAGAAGTCCAAGCGGAGCAGCCGAATCCGAAACTATGCAGTGGTAGCACCCCTGGCAAGGCTGACGGATGTGTGCATGTCCTCTAAACTATCCTTTATCAGATCGTGGTCTCACATCTGGCGTGTCTGGGCTCGTCCGTTCCCCTCTCTCTCTCTCTCTCTCTCTCTCTCTCTCTCTCTCTCTCTCTCTCTCTCTCCATGTGCGCGGCAGCTACAGATTTGTTTTGTTTATTTATAATTTTTGTTGCTCCGACAGGCACAGATGACTGCGGGAGTCCTGGGGCAAGCCGGCATAAGACATCCGCGCGCGAACATGTCAACAAACAAACGTATCGATAAGGCTGCGGACGCTTTTGCCGCAGGAGGGCAGCTGTCTACGCATCCGGAGATTTGTCGAAGCGAAGAGCTCCTTTCGAGGCGAAGTTGTCATACCTCTCTATTTACTGCCTACATTTTTCATTGTTATTTTCTTAATTTCGTCATCGCGGGCGCGAAAATATTGAAATGGCGGGCGAGGCAGTCGGACTACATGGCATGGGAGAAGACAGGCTGCCCTTCCCTTTTGCAGAACGGACTATTTTTTTTTTATCAGTCGTCTATAATGAGCATTCGAAAGTATGCCCTCCAGAAATCATTTTCAAGGGTGTTTTTGATTTGTCATGCAATTGCGTGCATAAAAATAGTATATTCGCGACACATTTGAAAGGTGTAGTCATTTACTGTAAAAACTGCATAGCCGTCTCGTCGTGAGGAATGCGTCTACTGAAAGCGTGCTTTCTTCAATTCGAACGTTTCATCTCCCGTGTTCTATGGGTAGCGTGTCAATCGTAATTTCTACGCGACAGAGTGCCTTTAAGGAAGTGCTTGAGTTCTATAAGTTGCATTGGTGGCCGGGGCTTCGCCAGTTTCGTAAGTACTGCACGTGCGTCATTGTTATGATGTAATGAACGCGACTCTAGTTAACCTCTTTCAGTACAGAAAACCTGATCTTCTGAGCAGGATCTCACAGGTCCATTTGGCTAAGCTCAATGCTTTAACTATCGGTATCAGACCTTGGTGACCAAGGAAAAAAAAAAGGGGGGGGGGGATTGACCCGAATGAGGCCAATATCAATGGCACTAAGTTCGGTGACAACAAAAGCAAATCGTTAGGTGACAGTGGCTTTGTGACAGGCTTCCGTAACGTGCGTTGTCCTGGGGCCTTCAGAATACCATCTGACCGAATTGTTCGTGAGAGGAGCTCGTTTTGCAGTGAAGCTGTACGTTGCTATAGTCGGACACAACTTAAGAAGTCGGGAGAGGCCCTTCCCAGACGACCGAAGTGCGGCAGCCGATCGCCTCCGCGAATAAAGAAATAGTCCCGCTCATGCACTCGGCAATGTTCTCCGAAGGTGGAGTCACCGGCCGTCCGGCTCATGACGTCGGTCGGGAATGCACGCCCATTGGTGCAGGCTTGTGAGCATCCGCCTTTGAGGAGAAAACGCCGCGGACTTCTAAAGTTGTATCCTATACTGTAGGTTCTGGCGGATCGCGTCCGAGGACAAAAGACGCGTAGAATAACAATTTTCGGCGAACTGATTAGCACGACTAATCTAGTGCTTCTGCGTCGAAAAAATTAACATGGCGTCTAAACATAAAGGTGTATGTCTTCGTCGACAAAGTAGAATGGCGTGGACAATTCTGCCTCAAAGACAAGAGCACTCGCATAACAAGAACGTCATGCCATTTTTTGTACTTTTAAAACAACAGGTTTTCTATACTATACAGGATTTCATTTTGTGGTCGCCGTTGACTGCCATTGATGAGATAGTATGAGTCATGTGCAAGAGAGACACCGGGATCCATGAGTGTACGTCTCTTTGTTCGCTCAATTTCGCTCTGTTGAACTGGTATAGCTCGCATTACATGACCGAAATAAGATTCACGTTTAAATTTATTGGTCCAGGAGAAAAGAAACCTTCTTTTCGGTCGCATCTTCAACGGAGGCGAAGTGCTAGAGGCCCTTGTACTTAGATTTAGGAGCACGTTAAAGAACCCCAGGTGGTCGAAATTTACAGAGCCCTCTGCTACGGCGTGCCTCAAAATCATATCGCGGTTTTGAACGTTAAATTCCGGAAATTACAAGTATTAGTACGTCGTACGCAGGGCCACAAAAGACAACTATACCGCGTGAGGAAATACAAGGAGGGCGACCCTTCCGCTGCCCACTCCATAGCACCTCTCTAGAGAGATAAGCTGTATGCGCATGTGTGCACCAAACACTTCCTCGGGGTATCTCCAAAAAATAATCTGTCAGTGTGTGAGCGTGTTTTGAAAACTCGGGTGACATCGTTCGCGAACGCGCAGCAGGTGATATGATGTCCGCGTCCGTCGGAGATAAGACCCATATATTTATGCCGTGATATTTGTATTTCTAATACATGCTATGGACTCGTTAGTGCGGGGACATCGCGCATGGAGCTCTAGATTGAAATGGCCAACTGCGCGAGGCGGTCGAAGCACTGACAAAGTCTACCAACCAACGTGGTATCTCTGTACTGACGATGTGTTTCGATCTGAGCTTTTTCCGATATTCGATATCTCGTTGAGGACGTAGGAAGCCTGCGGAGAGACGAAGCTTAAGGTGACCACGTGGTGTCAATAAGAGAGAGATGGGGGGGGGGGGGGGGGGGCATTCAACAGTGATATAGCGTTGACGAAAAACATGAGCTTCCGAAAAAAAAAAGCATAACGTTACCAGAGAACACCAGTACCAACCAACGAGTCGTAAGCATAATAGAGAAAGCTGTCGATTCAGCATCAACTACCCTTTCGTTTTATGTTGGAATGACCTCTTAGGCTATTTCGTCCTTGCTTGCGATCGTACCTTTTTTGTCTGTATTTTTATTTTGTTTTAAAATTTAATGCAATAGTAAATGAAATTTTTCTGATGCGTTTCGTTTCGCCTGCTCCCTGCTTATAGTCTCATCGCAGCGGGGTCATCTTGAGACCGTCCTAGATTAAGCTCATAAATCATTATCAATTACGAAACATTCGTAACATTACGCCGGCCTCTTGCTTGCTTTTTCGTGCTGCTCGAGCCTGCCAAGGTCTGCACACTATGGCGATTGGTAAGCGCCTTTGAAATGTCTTGGATACGGGTATAGGGTTGGACGTAATGCAGGGGCGTAGCCAGAAATTTTTTTCGGGGGGGGGGGGGTTCAACCATACATTATGTATGTTCGTGCGTGCGTTTGTATGTGTGCGTGTATATATGCGCAAGCAAAATTGAAAAATTTCGGGGGGGGTTGAACCCCCAACCCCCCCCCCCCCCCCCTTGGCTACGCGCCCCTGACGTAATGACTTTTGTCATTCTTTTATCTTTCTCGTTCAGCTTTTATTTTTATCGTTCGAAAGATCGAGAGAATTGAAATCGCGACAGAAAATGCGCACGTGGCTTTACCCTTTCGAGTCCTTCGTCTCTTGTTGAGAGTAAAGTGATGAAATGGGTTTACGGCGGGGAGAGGGCAGATGAGAATAATCTCGCGAGTGGGCGCTACTATAATCTCGAGAAATACTTATCACAAGTTGGCAGAATTATCCTTGTTGGGATACCGGGGTCAGACCACGCGCGCGTCTTATCACTTTTTTGTGTAGTTTTCGTCATCCCGCTGCTATGCGCAAGCGGTGTATATCACTGCTCTCATGGGCTTGTTGAGAAATTCGCCCAGACGTCTGGACAGTTGGGCCTCGCATTCCTTTACTTAATTAAGCTTCTTTACTTAATTCATTGCTTAATTGGTTTTCCTTGCTTAATTAATTACTTAATTATTGATTAATTGCGTAATAGTTGGCTAGCGGGATCAGTCCTTGATAGGGGTATTGTCTCTCTCTACCCGTCGTCTTGAAGAGCTGATCGAGCAGCAGTGGCCCGAACACTTTACTGATCTTACAGATGCCTGCTGGGCTCCACCGAGAAGAAGCCACCCGGCTTTACCGTTTACGGCGTGAGGGGCTTTCACGAAGTCATTTTCCTTTCGTATCGGAATGGCTGACAAACCTCTTTGTGACAACTGTCGCAGCAAGGAGGCATTAGAGCACATCTCCTGCGGCTGTCCTCGTTACAATCCTACAATCCAGTCCTCGCATAGACCACAGACTGATGACGGCAGTAACCATTTTGGAATGTCCAGAAAATTCATCGCGGATGAAAGCGACGAAGGCATTGCTCAAATTCGTGAAGACATCAGACCTGCAGCGGTGGTTATAGACCAACGGCGATATTGTGACTCTGAGGAGTGTGACTGTGTGCGTGTGCCACCCCTCTTCCCCTTTCTCTCTTCTCTTTCTACTTGTAACTTTCATACTCCCCAATCCTTTCTCCAGTGTAGGGTAGCATACCCGTCTTTATAGACTGGTTACCATCCCTGCCTTTCCACTCTCTCCTGTTTCTTCCTTAGTTAATTAAGCTCATCTACTGAATTAAACAGTGCCCATGTGCGGGGCTGGTTCGCCTTCTCGTGCATTCCTGTGGATTGTGGCCTTTGGCGATGATGGTCAGTTTGGGTTTTTATTTCATCGTATATAGAAATGCGCATAGTTTCCTTCCACGCTATCCTCTCTTCATGTCCACTTCTAACCTTACCCCCCCCCCCCCCCCCCACCAATTCACAACACGTCGGCGGTTGCAGCGCAAGACTCAGTAACTTCCCTTCCTTCGTTATTTTTATATGACAAGTGAGGCAACCGCTTACTGTCACCATACGTAGTGTCAGTACGTTTTTTTTTCTGCAACTCTGAACTGTACCGCGATTAGGGTTTACAGGGCTCAATTAGCGAAACATGCGCGCATGAAACGCGAAGGTTCCTTTCAACTGTAACTTGTTAAAGCCAATGTTTACCTTTACAAAGGGGCGAATACCTAGTAACGGACGTAAATGACGACACCTACGGAACTTACAATCCATGCTTTTTTTTTTTGTTTTTATTTGCGTACGAAGAACATAGGAATGTAGATTACGTTAGAGCTGGCTATCCCATCATCATGATATTAACATTGAAGAAACACGCGAAAACAGGAACAAGATAGAATAAAAGAATAAGAAAAGAAAACAATTATCAGAAGCATGATGTAAATATACGATCTCTGACGTATACAGAATGAGCAGAGTCTAAGGGCAGAGTCCAATACACACAAGGTGATCACCCAGATTACCGCGGATAGAGTCCGTATACAGATAGTTCTCATGCACTAGCAGCTGTTTTTGATTTTCCGTCTGTCAACAATGCTGGCAAACAAGCAAACAAGGGATGCACGTGCACCCGGAGACAGGGTTTCAACTAGTGAGGAACGAAGGCAAACACACTTATATTGTCACGTTCGCTTGTCTGACGAAGAAGAGTCCACTTGCCCACTTCTCAGATATACGCATACAAGCTTTGTCCGACAAGTATACGCTTGCGAGTATACGCTTGCTTAGATATAGCTGCACGCTCGTGCTCTCTTTGACGGTACGCTGTTGATAACTTCGAATCTCTATCTTCTTTAGAAATTAAATCTATATCTTCTTTAGGGGAAGGGAATAAACTTTAATTCTGCGCAAGCGCAGTGTGAGCCCTGGATGGGCGGCCTCCGTATATAGATAACTGTGAAATGTTCTCTGTGTGGAAAATACGTCCTTTACAGAACAACTAGGCCAAGAACAAGCTATTATGAAGTACTCTTGTATAGTTCCCCTAATATGTAGTAATCTTAGTGACCACTGAGGTAAATGAATGAGTAAATGAATGAATTAATTTAGCATTGTCTTTCAGCTTTCCGAAGCTTCACAATAGGTATGGAGACACCGTCTCCATATGACCTATTGGCGTCTCCCCTAAATCATTCATAGGGGGACGCCAATTCTGCCCTATACCTCTACTCAGTAGGAGCTTTCATGTCATTTCTTAATGCGCAGGGTTATCGCTACGCATTTTTTTGACGATAATTGCGACCAAGGACCCCTGATGTCGCATTCTAAGAACTGTTTACTTCCCACAAGGACCAACGGGGACCAATAGCAGGTCTTTGTGAGCAGCACTCCATCGCTTCATTTTAATTTTTTTAAATTAATTTGGATTAGCTACGCCAGTGTAGTGAGAACGTAGCCACGAGCTTGGATCCGTTAATAATAACAATAATATTTTTGGTTTTGCGTGCCAAAACCACGATATGAAAATGAGGCACTCCGTATTGAAAGGCTCCGAAAATGTCGGCCATCTCATCGGATGAGGATGAAGGGCGCTGTTCAGTAGAAAAACTTACATATAGAGCGTCTCTTCAATAACGTTAGGGGGAGGCTGAGCGGTATGTGCCCGGTCGCATCTTGAAGTCGATCTTTCATTTTGTGAAAAACAGTGCATTCATCCGAAGCAATGAATGATCGACTTGTCCCAGTGCCAGCTTTGCATAATACTTGTGATAATTTTTTTTCTGTTCTTATTCTTTAATTCTATCATGTTCTTGTTTTCGCACGTTTCTTCAATATCATGATGATGGGATAGCCAGCTCTAACGTAATCTACCTTCCCATGTTCTTCATATGCAAATAAAAACAAAAAACATGGATTGTAAGTTCCGTAGGCGTCGTCATTTACGTCCCTTACTAGGTATTCGTCCCTTTGTAAAGGTAAACATTGTCTTTAACAGGCGCACACGCTGTCGCGATTTAGAAACGACAAATGCATTCGGGCCCTTACGCTTCCCAGTATGCGTTCTTCTTGCGTTACACGTGCATCGATGAAAAGTAAACTCGACGTTTTTAGGTGCCAAAACAACGATACGATTATGAGGTACGCCGTAGTCGGGGACACAGGATCATTAACGCGAGAGCCTTAGATGCCTCATCAAACGTGAAAACTGACCGCCAATGGCGTCGGCGTCCCGCGTCCGCGGCGTCAACACGAGTGATGCAAAAAATAATCATCGCGTGATGACGTCACCATATGACGATACAGTTCGCCAAAATTTGCTACGTCACCATGACGTCACATGATGACGTCATCACATTGCATCATCGCTTGGTCGAAGGAGGGCAGATCACGGAGACAGTGCAAAACTGGGTGAAGTGCAGAAAGCTTGCTACGCCTCCGATCCTGAGGCAATGCAAAACCACGTTAGGTGCACAGAAAGCTTTCGGAGGAGAGCTGATAGGATCAATACATCGAGTAAGAAGAAAAAGAAGGAGAGGATGGCTTTTGCCTTTGATGGCTTTCGCCTTAGGCGAATGCGTAAGGGACCTTGAGCGTTTTCCTTTTTTTTTTTTTTGACCAGCTTAATTTATTTAACGGGCGCTTAAGTCTAAGCACACGGGTGCTTCTGCATTTTGCTCTCACCGAAATGCAACTTCCGTAGTAGGGAATAGTACCGGCGTTTTCAAACTTGGAAGCGCAACATCCTTAGCCAATAATCTACACCACGTACTGCTCTAAGTTTCACTGTGAATTTATATACGTTCGAGATTCTCGGCGCCGCCTCGAAAACACGGTTGAAAATGAGCGTCTCGTCTTATCGCCATCCACCATCCGACGGCGGCGAGGAGTCTATCGGGAACTGGAGCGCATGCGCCGTCAGCTCACGTGTAATCTTCGCGGATACGAAAGCGCGCCGGCTAAATCGTCGTTCCTGCAGAAATGCGCGCGTGTTGATTCTGAAATCCCGACAGGTCCACCTTCTTCCCGAATCTCCGAGACAGCATAACCAACCTAGTCCATGTCGGGGACGCGTTTTTCGATGTGCGAGAAATAATTAACGAGTTGACGCGAACTTGATTCGCACAATGGTCTGTGTTAATGAGCGATAGCTGACGATCATCACAAGATAGCAGCAGAGCGACATATCGACATAATAAAAGCATGACATGTTATTTGTGTGTAGATGTGGCTATTGTCATAGCATAGTCAACACACGACACCTGGAGCAGTAAAACACTGCTATCTATCTATCTATCTATCTATCTATCTATCTATCTATCTATCTATCTATCTATCTATCTATCTATCTATCTATCTATCTATCTATCTATCTATCTATCTATCTATCTATCTATCTATCTATCTATCTATCTATCTATCTATCTATCTATCTATCTATCTATCTATCTATCTATCTATCTATCTATCTATCTATCTATCTATCTATCTATCTATCTATCTACGTGGTGTAACTGAGAAGAGGGCTCGGGAAACGCTGTTTAATTCATTACAAATAGTCGCATCAGTGTTTATCACACCTGGAACACTACTACCTTTGCGTTGACGAAGTTGCGTAATTCGAGTAACGTCTGCAGCCTACAGGGACGGAGCCAAAAGCGTCGAAATGTTCACCAGAATCATCGGCATTAAAAACTTCGCCCTCCCTAATGAAGAACCAATCAAGCCCTTAACGTGTATAATTTGACCGCTCACCCTTTCCCTAAAACAAAAGCTTATCGAACATTCTAGTAATAGAGAGGTGCAGATTTGGTTGCAATAATTGTTTTGGTAAATGCGAATTTGGTAAATGAAGTGCACCAAGGGTGTCCCACTAGACAATACAATGGTGCAACAAGGATCGTATTTAGGCTGTTCTGCGAACAAATACACCTTTTGTAGTAATTTTGCAAATAAGAAGTCCAGCAAGGGTGTCCCCATGGTTAAGACACTCAGAAAGGTGCAACGTTTCTCGGTGCGTTGAATGACGCAAGTTTTCCTTGCGCACAGGTGTGCACTCGGAAAATGCCGCGCGACAGCTTGCACTCTCGGCGTCATTCGCAATGCAAAAGTGGGGAGGCGGGTCGCAGGGACCTATCGTCTACCCTGCGTCCCGTAGCTTGTTCTCGGGTTTCCCGGACTCGCGCAGACAGTGCAATCCTGCGGACGTCACCAGGTTTCTCGACCTACAGAGGTCAGTCGATAAGATGAGCTAGCTGTCCGGCTTCGTTCGGCGACCAGCGTTGCGGGGATGGTATATGTAGTCCAGGCGTAAACAGATAAACAAAGACGAAGAACGCCAACGCTGACCGCTTATGGCTTCAGCGGCCAGTGCTCGGAGCAACGAAGAAAGAAATAAGCGAAAATGCACTCAGTGACCGGTGAGTGTGACCGGGTCGCGTTTCAGAATAACATCACCTTGCAGTCATACGCCGTGAGCCGTACGGCTTCGTTCTCTCCGAAACTAAATGTCTGTCATGTTCACTGGAAAGATACTACAAGGCATAGGCGTGCGCAGGGGGTGGGGGGCAAGGGGGCAAGAAGGGGGGGGGGCGCAAAGTCAGCCCTATACATTGTAGGGGGGGGGGGCGAGAAGAGGGGCGCAAAGGCAGCCGCATACATTGACATAATAGGGAGGGGGGCGCTGCGACGAACCTTCGCCCCCCCCTGAAGGGGAACCCTGCGCACGCTTATGCTACAAGGCTATTAGGATACTACAAGGAATTAGGATACATAGCATGATAAAGATACAGACAAGGGACTCCGGCAGTCAACGACTACAACGAGACCCTTGGTAATTTAACGCACTGCGCAGTAACAAAAAAATTACCCAAATCAACGTACCTCTACAACGTAAACAAAAGTGAAGAAAAATCAAAGAGGATATATTGAGCAACTCAAAAAGTAAGTTTTTAAAAGTATTGGCGCAGCTCAATAGTTGTGCAAGGCTGGAACCAACAGCGGAGCCAGTGTTCGGAGTCCCGAGGAAGAAGCTGCTCTCCCAAGCCCCGTGTCCCTGCCGCGCTTAGACGACATGGGTTCGGTGGGAACATGTCACGTGACTAGTGTTACGTGATTTTGGCGGGAATATGTCACGTGACTAGTGTTACGTGATTTAAAGAATTAGGCCGCGCACGCACTCGGCAATGCTCTCCGAAGACGGGGTCACCGGCCGCCTGGCTCATGGAAAGGAGGACGGGAGGGTAGGGCATAGCATAGCCATGTGTAGTACAGTATAGGAAGGAGTGGGAAAGGAAAGTGAGGGTGAGGAGTAGGGAAAGGAGGATGAGGAACGTAGAGCACAGCATAGCCGTGTATAGTACAGTATAGCAAGAGGATGGGAAAGGGAAGTGATTGAGGAGGAGGGAAAGAGCATAACATAGTCGTGTATAATATAGTAATGCAAGGAGGTCGAAAAGGGAAGTGAGGGTAAGGAAGGGAGATGTGAGGGGGAGGGTATAGCATAACATACCCTCCCCCTCACAGCAGGGCACGGTGGCATTCGCGGAAGCATGTCAGCTAACTTCGCTTGGTTGACCGTGCAGGCTCTGCTGTTTCTACTTCGTCCTGTGGACGGCCCGTGTTTCCTGGCAGCTCGTGGGAACGCACCGTGGAAATTCAGCCCAGGAATCGCATCGCCCACCGCCATCAAAGCAGAAGATGCTACAGCGTACTACCCGTTTGCTGACAGCCCACACTCTTGGATTCCTACGCATGTGACGTCACCAACCCCGGCTATAAAGACAGTGGACGATCCTTACCTGCTCAGAGGGCACGGTGGCATTCGCGGAAGCATGTCAGCTAACTTCGCTTGGTTGACCGTGCAGGCTCTGCTGTTTCTACTTCGTCCTGTGGACGGCCCGTGTTTCCTGGCAGCTCGTGGGAACGCACCGTGGAAATTCAGCCCAGGAATCGCATCGCCCACCGCCATCAAAGCAGAAGATGCTACAGCGTACTACCCGTTTGCTGACAGCCCACACTCTTGGATTCCTACGCATGTGACGTCACCAACCCCGGCTATAAAGACAGTGGACGATCCTTACCTGCTCAGAGGGCACGGTGGCATTCGCGGAAGCATGTCAGCTAACTTCGCTTGGTTGACCGTGCAGGCTCTGCTGTTTCTACTTCGTCCTGTGGACGGCCCGTGTTTCCTGGCAGCTCGTGGGAACGCACCGTGGAAATTCAGCCCAGGAATCGCATCGCCCACCGCCATCAAAGCAGAAGATGCTACAGCGTACTACCCGTTTGCTGACAGCCCACACTCTTGGATTCCTACGCATGTGACGTCACCAACCCCGGCTATAAAGACAGTGGACGATCCTTACCTGCTCAGAGGGCACGGTGGCATTCGCGGAAGCATGTCAGCTAACTTCGCTTGGTTGACCGTGCAGGTCAGTTTCCACAGTTTTTATTCTGGTATTCGTACCAGCTATTATGCTCTAGTGGTGCTGCCGTGCCCTCGGCGATGCTTATGTATTATCACTGATTGTTGGTCTGCGATGCTCCTTATATTATGCGGTGACATAGAAACTAACCCTGGCCCAAATGATCAAGATATGCTGAAAACTATCCTCTCCGAACTTAAAGATATAAAGTCGGCTGAAAAAAAACGGGATGACATGCTTTCTAAAATGAACACTAAACTTTCGAAACTTGACGAAGTATTAAAGTTATCGAAAGCAAATGAAGGAAGGATAAAGGCTCTTGAAGAATCCGTCCAGAGTCTGGAAAAGACTATAGCATCACAGGAAAGAAAGCTTCATAATTACGAAGACAGATCACGCAGAAATAATTTGGTAGTCTTTGGCATTCCTGAGGCTCCCAAAGAAACTAGAGAAATGTTGGAAGAAATGGTGGTGCGTAAAGTTTTTAAAGAATCAGCTTGGCTTAAGCATTACTTCCGTTGAACGAATTCACAGGATCGGCAGTAACCGCAGTAAGAATCCTAGGCCAATTATTATCAAACTGTACAACTACAATGAAAATATTTCCATTTTTAAGAACTGTTTCAAGCTGAAAGATACTGGTGTATCTGTATCGCATGATTTTTCACAGGCAACGCTGCGAACAAGGAAGAAACTATGGCAGTCCATAAATTCTGATCGGCGTCCCGGCGATAAAGTTAAACTTGTCTATGATAAACTTTTCATAAATGATAAAATCTTCACGTGGGACGAGGCGACAGACAGCAGAATCCCTCTGCAAAGGGCAGATACCATAAGGAAGCCTACACTATCAAGAAACAAAGTTGGCAGATCGAATGACTGACGTTCGCAAGCCCCACATAAACATACAGAAAAAGTTTTCCGTCTGCTCTGTCTTAATGCTCAAAGCCTGTGCAATAAAAAGGATCAGTTAGAGCATGCATTGCTCACGTACGATCCCCATGTCACTGTTATCTCGGAAACTTGGCTTCATTCTGATATTCCTGACAGTTTCTTTTCCTCGCCTTCATACACATGTTATCGCAAAGACCGCGCTACACGAGGAGGTGGAATAGCGATTCTTGTTAAAAACACGTTGCCGTCGGTACCGTTACCTCCCATTGACTCGGACCACGAAAGCGTTTTTTGTAGAATTAATTTATCAGGCAATCAGATCGTAGTGGCTGGAGTGTACAGGCCGCCTGGTGCTAATCCCAATTTCTTGTTAGATCTGTACGATCACCTAGACAAATACCGGAATCAGAACCTAATTATTGCCGGAGATTTTAATCTTCCCAGTATTGATTGGTGTACGTTGACATGTGGCCCCACTGATGTGACCAGTTCAGAAACTTTATGGACATGATGCTGGCATACAACTTATGCCAAACAGTCCTGCTTCCTACACGTGTAACTGCTACATCCTCTTCGATCTTAGACCTAGTCCTATGCTCCACTGGCCTTGGTGAGTGTACAGCAGAAGTCCACGAAGGCATTTCAGACCATAGCTTAGTCTACCTTACGTGTGTCCTTCGACGTAATCCTCACTCATGCAACCCTAAATCGATAAATGTTAAAAACTACGATGCAGCTGACGACTCAAATATTATGCTCCATTTGGAAGACACCCTTTTTTCTTTATGTGATGATAACGTCAACACATTGTGGACAAAGTTTAAAAGATGCTGCCAGCATTGCATTGATACCTTCGTTCCAGATAAAATTAAAAGGATAGGTCGAGATAACCCGTGGATAACGAGAGAAATTATTCAGTTAAAACGTAGAATAAAACGTTATAGAAAACAAAAATATGACAGGACCCTTATCTCAAGTTTAGCTCTCGATCTACAGCTTAGGTTACAAGAATCAAGAGAGCGCTACTTTACTGTTAAGCTCGGTCGCTTTGTGACAGAAAATCCTGCCAAATTTTGGCAGTTTTTGTCCCAAAAAGATTGTCGCAAAATAAATCAAATTTTTGTGAACGGGAGTGCCCTTACCGATAAAAAAGAAATAGCTGAGTCATTCAACATGTTTTTTCAAAGTGTTTTTACGAAGCCATGCTCTCCGATGACACAGTCGCTTTCCGAAGAATTCTACGATAACAAAAATATTAACACAGTTAGTATATCTACTGAAGGCGTGACTGAGCTTCTCCTTCGCTTAGACATTAAGAAGTCACCAGGACCGGATAATATTCCAAACGCCTTTCTCAAAAGATATGCAGTACAAGTGGCTCCCCTTTTAGCAACAATTTTTCAGAAGTCTATCGATACGGCCACGTTACCTGACGACTGGCGTGTCGCAAAAGTAATTCCTGTTTTTAAAAAGGGTTCCCCATTACAGATAGATAACTATCGTCCTATATCCCTAACTTCTTGTTCCTGTAAAATGCTTGAGCATATATTAGCAAAATACATAAATGATTTTTTAGCGCAGAAACACGTAATAACTGATGCACAACACGGCTTCCGACATGGCTACTCCACTGTAACTCAATTAGTCACAACAGTTCATGAATTTACCAAAGTTCTTGACAAAGGTGGTCAGATTGATCTAATACTATTAGACTTTTCCAAGGCATTTGACAGGGTAGTGCATTCAAAGTTAATATCAAAAATGAGAGCAATTGGTTTACCCTTGCACATTATTCACTGGGTTAAAACATACCTATCAAATCGAAAACAATATGTAAACATTGACGGATCCAGTTCGCGGTTCTTAGATGTGTACTCAGGTGTTCCACAGGGGTCCGTCTTGGGACCACTCCTCTTTAACATTTATATTAACGACATTCAAGATGTAGCGGACTCGTCTGTTTGTTTGAAACTATTCGCAGATGACTGCGTCATATTTATGCCTGTAAATTCTGTATCTGACCAGATCACCCTGAATGGCACTTTACATAAATTGGCAGAATGGTGCAATAAATGGGAAATGGTAATTAACCTGCAGAAAACTGTGCACATGAGCATCACTAACAAATGCAACAAACTTCCTTTTACGTATCATATAGGAAATACCCCTCTTGAAGAAGTTCAGGCATGCAAATATTTAGGAATAACATTAACTTCCACTCTTAACTGGTCGACCCATATAAATAACATAAGCTCCACAGCCCGAAAAAATTAGGCCTTCTGAACCATAAGTTGGGCGAATCCCCTCCTTCCCTCAGATTGATGACATACAAAACAATGATTAGACCTTCCTTGGAATACGCCAGTGCTGTTTGGGATCCTTACACCCATGTAAACATAGAAAAACTCGAAAAAATTCAAAGGTTAGCTGTCCGCTATGTTTACAAACGTTTCAGACGTCTTGATTCACCTTCGGCTATGTTACAGTTAGCAGAATTACAGCCACTATCTGAAAGGAGAAAAGAGGCACGTTTGAAGTTTTTGGCTTCTGTTTACTTTGGTAAGCTTGGAATAAAAACTGACGGTTACTTGAAGAAGCACATCGGTCGAGCCTCACGACACAAGCATAGTCATTACATCGAGCCTGTATTCGCAAGAACTAACTTGTATAAATATTCATTCTTCCCGCGAACAATCACAGAGTGGAATTCATTACCATCCACATCACCCGTGCTACGTAGTAATGTTTGATTTTTTTTCCCTTTTGTGTGTCTCTTTATGTACACCCTCTCCTGCTTGGACTACTGTCTGCAGTATTGTACAAAATAAATAAATAAAAATAAAACATAGTATAGCAAGATGTTGGCAAGGGGAGTGAGGGTGAGGAGAGGTGATGTGAGGAAGGCAAGGAGGAGGGAGGGGCTAGAGCATATATATCATAACCGTGTATAGCACAGTAATGCAAGGGAGTGGGAAAGGGAAGTGAGGGTAAGGAAGAGAGATAGGAGGGTGAGGAGAAAGGAAAAGAGGAGGGCAGAGGGCGCCACTGCACCACAAATGAAGGTTTCCTTTCCAGCAGTGGACGCCGAGCAGGCTGCATGTTTGGACAGCTAAACGTGAACGCGAGCGTCGCCGAAGGGCACGAAAATCACTCCTCCGCACTTCCTACAGCTTTCACGTTGAGCGCAACTGCGTACATTTTTTTTAATATAACGACTGCTACCAATACTCCTCATAATTGCGTAATGTCGCTGGAAAAGAAAGTTGGCTCCGGCGTTACGCCGACTATATATACGTTGTAAACGAAAGTACGAGCATTACTTAGCCCAAAACGTTCGCGCTTTAATCCGTGAGTAGTGTATTCATGAGTACACACATGAGTGAATTAAGGAGACAGCACACATTTGTAGAGTGAAAACACGAATAAATTAAGGCACGCAATGTTTTCGAATAATACCTACAGTAATGACAAAGTAAGTGTAACAGGCAACAACAACTAACAACGACAGGCCACGTCTTCCTTGCTTTGTTATATACGGTCTCCCAGACTTCTCGAACTGCGTCGCGACATCTCTAGAGGCACCAGAGGATTTATCCCGAGGTCGCACTCGTCTGAGACGTGTTGGCAGGGGCGCCCACACATTACGACGTAGGAGTGAAAAAAAAAAACGACATCTTTCTCTCTTTTTCTCTCCTTATCAATCTCATTTCTAAACGCGCCGATTTGCTTCTTCTCCACGCAGTTCAGTATGTCCAAAGTGCATGGCTGATGGATGGAGTCCACTGGATGGAGTCCACTGGCTGATTCAGAGTATGAACACGCGCTTTGTAGGCGAAGCTTCTATGAGTTAGCAGATTTCGGTAGCGGCATGCAGGCCAGGCACGCACACGCCGAACTTCGCTGCCTAATTAGGAGCCCTTCCTAAGAGGAAGGGCTCCTAATTTTCTTTTTCTTTGGTAAACGTTTCGTTCAGATCCCAGGAATGTAATTTTTTTTCTCACATAGAATCTTCAGGCATAGGAACGAAAATTCTTTATTTTTATTGTTTCCAGGGGGGGGGGGGCTTCCGTTCTTATCTTTCTTTGCGGTGTGCTGTGTGCTCCTCAGATCTCTTTTAAGTATGTATGCATGTGCGCTGTAAGCGGCTTTCAGTTTCTTGCGGATATCTTTGTTTTACCTTTATTTAATGTGGCACATCGGTTGTAACAATATCAATACCTCCGGATGTTCCAGCTTAATTCCTACGTTCGTCAAGGAAGTTCTTCGCTCTCTCTCTCTGTTTTAGTCATGCACGCAAATCATCACGACTGATTGATTTATTATATAATGTCCTTGGCTACACATATCGCGCTTCTTTCAACTTGACTTACGTTTTTCTTTGACAAATTGCGATATTCTTTTACACCGATGACAAGACTTCCCTAATTAGCTCATTAGTCACATGGGTGTACACATGTATACCTGCACTGGTGTTAGTGGAGCCGGGTGGCATCGCAGCTTTGCTGCGTAGACTTCGGATCTTTAGTTCAGCGGAAACGCGCTATACAGTCTAGGGCAAGCTCCCTCGTCTGAAGCGACTGTCCTGCTACTGAGAACACTGACGCTTACTTTTGGATGACAATCAAGGCGTGAGATGCAAGCGCCGCGTGCGTGGTATCACTACAGCGCTGTTGTTTTGACCTCGACAGCCTTGACCGCGAGAACCGCGGCTGGTGGATGTTGACAGAGGAGCGATCGCTTATCACAAGTATCTCCGTGTTTTCAGTGGCTTTTCAGTTTTCTACGGCGCCACGCTATCGCTGTATGCACACTTTCAAACTGAGCGTGCGTGTGCGACACACGCACGCTCTCTCGCCTGAAAACTAACACTGGCTCAGTGAGACGCGCATTGAAGTGTATATAATACCTATGAGATTTGGGTCTAGAGATATAGAAAGAGAGGCTGTTCTTGTGTGGCGCAGAACATTTGAACTACGAGCCTAATGCAGCTAAGTAATGAAGTTATGTTTCCTCTTCTCGTCGAATAAAAATGTTTTCAACTTTTATATGTTCAGCCAAACCTAATTAAATCTCTAATTTATTGTGCTCCCACTGCGTTCTACTATAGTTTTGCCGTTGCGTCGAAACATGTTTCGGTAGCTGTCACTTGTCGATAATTCACGACAGCTTGCTATTGAGCGTAACCTGATTCTCGCTGTCGTGTTTTAAGGCGAAAGCCTTAAAGGGACACTAAAGAGCAAAACGATTTTTCTGGCATTAGTAAAGTAGTTTTTCACGATACCAAAAACACCACGCTTGCTGCGAGAAGACGCTTAATAAGCGAGAAAACGCGCAAAAAGGAAATACAGGTGGTGACGCCACCTTGGCATTCCCGCACCATTTGCCGAGACGTCACATATTTTTGACGGCGCCTGCTTGGGCCTACGTAGTTCCTAATCGGTTAAATCGAAGTACATTGTCCTCTGAGGGGGCCAGAATAAGAGGCTGGGTCCGAGCTAGTTGGTACACTGACATTATGAAACCGTTAAGCGCACAAAGACGGGAACAAGAAGACGACACACAGAGCACTAATAACCCTGATGGGTGATGGGCCAGAGATTTGAGTTCGTGGAAATTTCATCGAGCCAGTGGCGCCAAAATAAGTTAAATGCTCTTTGAAATCTTTTACGTCACGAATTACAAAGTTCGGCGCGAAATTTAAAAATGAAACTTTGAACTTGGTTTCCTCCTCTAATAATAAACCTATGGTGGTGAAATAAACTACACAAGAGTTTTCTGAGCTCACTTTATCAGTTTAAACCAATTCATTGTTTCTCTTTAGTGTCCCTTTAAGTATATCGTTGCACGGCAGGCGAATGAATGGGTATTGAAACTCACATAGCTACGTCGCTAATGACGTCCCGCTGTGAGGCCAGCAAGCTTCGGGGGAGAGGAGACAACGCAATCGACCGAGAACGTCTAGGTAATTTAATGCGTGTATCTCGCGCTGCAGATCGTTATGTCGTGCAAGCAGTGTGGTCCCCTTATCGTATAACTTAATGCATTACCCAGTGTGAAGCGGGCTTTGCCTTCAAGTGTTACAAATGTAACGTGCTGCAGAAATTTTAACAGCGCAACTGTTTAAATTGAGCATTGGTCCATGACGCGTGAACAGAAACCATCATAATCATGAACTGGCACGCGCTCTCTTCGTCCTCTTGTGCTTTGCTCCCAGAACACGTGCGCCAATTTCTACGGCATGGCCTGTAATAATCATGATGGGTGAGAGAACAAGTACAGAGAGAGAAAGAGATAGAAGGGAAGAGAAAGAGAGAAATTCTTGGCGAGAGAAAAAAAAGTCTTCACGAGGCGGGATTCGAACCCACATTCTCATGATCTGAAGGCGAGCGTCCTAACCACTCGGCTATCCAGGCACGCTAGGAGAGCATAGCATAGTCTTGTGTATACTGTATACATGGTATATCAATGGGGTAGCAAAAGGAAGCGAGGGTGAAGAGTAGGGAAAGAAGGAGGGGAGAGAGTAAAGTATAACGTAGAAAGAATGAGAAATACATTAATCGAAGGAAGAAAGAGATATAGAGAGAAATAAATAAATAAATAGAAATAAACAGAGAGAAAAACACGGAAAAATCGGAGAATAGTGAAAAAGAAAGACAGAGAAAACTCAAGAGAAACAAAGAAGGCCGCCCAGCTCCGGACTTCCTTCAGGCTTTGCACCACTAGTGCCGAGCCTGAAGGCAGTGCGGAGCTAGACAAAAGTGACTTAATATTTTTTTCCCTTTTGAGCAATGACATTCCATTCAACACTTCTTTATGCCCTTCCTAACCCATCTTATTGGCTGAGCAGACAGCCTAAAGGAGGCACATTGCGAAGCGCGTGTCTGAGACTGCGTCATGTGTTTGGCGGCTGCACAGAGTCCTCGCCAGAGCGGAAGGTGCTGTCCATTGTAGAAAATACATACGCTGGCCCGGAATCGGAAGGCAACCAGGGTAGGAAGGCACTATTATGGCCGCGACGTGTGACCACACAGCAGTAAGGGCAGCGTTGTTGCAAGGACTGGCCTGATACAAAGACTGGCAGTACCCTTGTATAGTCGAAATTTTGAGGATTGCAAGGAAATAGGGGCATAAGCTGCAAATTAACCAGATGCAAAGCGATGGAACCCAATGTGATTTGAGTAAAGTCAAAGAGTCACCAAAGAGAAAAAATGACCTCCCTTGCAATATGTCTTCAAAAATATATAAAAGAACGTCACTCTAGCCGTGAGAAGAACCTTGGTAAACCAGTTGAGGTAGGAAAAAAAAAAGAACACTGTTTATTTTATTATTTTTTTGTTACGATACTGCCGGTCTGTATTTCAGACCTTAGACAGGAGTGGGTTACAGATCAGCACAAAAAAAAAAATGATACATTAAACATATACAAGGCATTGCAGGAAATATATTTACGTGGATTTCAACAAAACCTCATTTAGCGAATACATAAATATAGAAATGCACTACCGAACATCAGGACAAACATTGAATCAAATGATACAGAAAATACACAACAAACACATACAAGTAGATGCAGCAGTATATAACGTATAAATAACGATATATAACGATATTACAACCAAAGCCTAGCGAGTGAATATATGCATGAATGCGACAAAAGAGCATCAAGGGTCATGTGCTACGTCAGAGCTATGTTATGGAGTGAAGGGATTGTAGATAAGATGATAGCGATGGGCATTCGACTACAGCTGAGGCGAGCGAATTCCAATTGGTTGCCCTTCTCGGTAAAAAAAAAAATACCGAAATATGTTGGTGTGACAAGAAAACTCAGTTACTCAGTAATACAGCGGAGGCCCTACAGCGCGCATATAATAAGCACCAAGCATTAAGGCATAACTTTTGCAGAAGATGGAGGTTTGGAGAGATTAAAAATCCTCGAACCGGGAGTGTCGCTGTAGCCGACGTTTCGACAAGTGGCCTTGTCTTGTGTTGCAGCCTCGAAGAATTTAAGACTACTTGCCGAAACATCGGCTCCAGCGACACCTTTTGTTCAAGGATTTTTCTTCATCGCACCAAGCATTATGCGATATAGCAAGTCTTCATCGTAATAAAAAGAAGAGGAGCTCACTGTGACGAAAGAGAACTTTGACGGTGTCTGCATTTGTCTGTATACATGATCATTCATTTTATGCATATAAAATTGGTTACGCTGTGTTTTAAATGAGCCATACGTGCAATGTGATGAGATTAGGGAATCTTTGTTGAGCTAACGTGGCGTAAATCATTTCCTTTTCTAATAATGGCCCTGTTGTAGCGAAATAAACGACTATAATGTTCCTGAACTGATACTTTAATGGTTTAAACTGATTTATTTACTGACCTTAGCGTTAAGAGATTGCAAAATGACAGCGTCTATCCTAGAGAAAGCGGAGGTTGCAGGTATTGCGATTGAGATGAAAAGATCTGGAGTTGCTCTATTCAGGCGTGAAAGTCTTTAACAGTTTTGTGGTCGTGTGGAGGTTGTTGGCGGTCGAGTTTTTTAAGACAAAATTCTCCGCTAAAGGTCTCCGCACGGATGGTTAAGCACCGAAGCTGATACGTGCGCCCCCGGTATTTATCACGAGCTGGGATCTATCGAAGTGTCTTCCGTTGCAGCTTTTAATTTCTCTATCAACACATTTAACGGATGCGTGCTTCTAACTTGCGTTTGGTGACGTTAGATTAAAGCATAATATGAATCACCTATATAGTATTTTGTGGTAGCGACTCACGCTGCGGCGGGTACCATCCCTAGCTATATATGCTGACAAAACCTGAACAGAGACTAGTGCAAGCAAGCGCGGAGACCCTTCGAGGTAGCGTGTGCAAAGCATTTCTTCAATATAGTTTCTGCGCACTCACTCACCAGCGGGCCACTACATTTTCCCGCCTCCTATCCATACATATATTAGCTGTTCAAAAGAGATGCTCCGCACGTGTTCTTACAGTATATCAAAGCACTTGCGCGTAACCAATTTTTTAGGAGTCGACCCTGATACAGCGCATTCATTCATGCCCGTTGAACTTTCGTCGAGAAAACAATTGCCACAGCGGAAGAACCGTATTACTAAAGTGTTACCAACGCAGTCTTGAACGGACATTAAAGTGAAGCAACGAATCAATTCAGACTGATAAATTGTACTGTGAGAACTCTAGTGTTGTTAATTTCACCTTCGTACGTTTATTAATAGTAGAGAAAACCGATGTCAAAGTTTCACATTTAAACTTCGCGCCGAAATTTTTCCGCGCGTGACGTCACGGATTTCAAAGCCGGAAACTTCCTGAAGCTTGGTATGTTTAAGTCTATGGCATCCTCAGAGAACAATGTACTTCGTTTTTCCCGATCAGGAGCTATGTAGGACCTAGTAGGCGCCATCAAGATCTATGACGTCGTGGCGTTTCGTGCAGGAACTTCAAAGTGGCGTCGCCACCCGTATTTTCTTTTTTGCGCGTTTTCTCGCTAATCAAGCGTCTTCTCGCGGCAAGCGTTGTGATTTTGGTATTGTGAAAGAGCAATGTACTAACATGAGAAAAATCGTTTTTCTCTTTAGTGTCATTTTAAGGTCCATGCCATCGTAGCCTTGTATACCATGTAGAGTAATGAATACTGACGAACAGTTTGTGATAATCATTTATTGAACACATTTCGAAAAGTCAGCTGCATTTCCCAAACAGTTTACGAAGTAAAATGTTCAAAAGTGCGATTGTAATCGCCATAGTCACGTTGTATGAAGAGGTTCTGCAGCTCGAACATTCCGCTTATTTGGAGATTTTTTTATATGCATCAACTTGGTTACTCGAAGTCCTCCGGCCATATTTTTATGTGGCAGTGACGGTTTCTCCGTACAGATGCGGTCATACGAAAACCAATATACATAAGCGCATGCCGATGGCCTTACACATAAGCGCGACACATATCCACATTGGCAACATCAAGTGAGGAAACTATAGCTGATTGGTCGAGTCGGTAGTAAATTTCGAAAGTGTCTCATTTTGAAATTGAAAACTCAAATCATGCGTTTCCTCCCTTTCTAATTCGAACCGACATACATTCAAAGTATGAACAATGAGCCATGACGGCATGGAACACCAAGCGCGCATATGAAGTTACAACATGGCAAAGCATAAATGCAGGGAGGTGCTCATGACGGATGAGGTGGTCCTTCTTGATCGGCATTCTCGGCAGTTCATGCAGCCTGCTATCAAACGGTCCGGTACGCTGTCCATTGCGGGTGAAATACAGGTAAAAATGCGTCGTTCTCGGTCTTCCTTTTGTCCCTCGCAGTCAAGCGAGGTACAGGTTCGTCCATGGACGAGCCTGTACAGTCAGTGAACAGAAGTGGGGCGTGGTCTCCTGTAGTGGGCGAGCCTGTCCCTCAGACGAGCGGAAAGCTGGCCAGGCTCGCGATTCCACACTGGTTTTTCGCATCCTTGGCCAGATAGACGTAGCCCCCCTGACCCCACTTCTGGCCCCAGCTGCAAGACAAAGAACAGAGATATTGGCGTTGTACTCACACCAATTACAGACCATTTAGATAACGCTAAGGAGAGCTTGGGCGAAAGCCTGTAATGCTCTCACGAGGCACTCATTAGATTACTTTGACGGTCACAGTCGATTGCATTGTTATTTCCTATTGTTCTCTTGCGGCCGCCTAGCAGTCACCACTGGTTCTAAATGCTGATACTTAGTCGCCAAGCTATTAATTCACATTTGATTCATTTGCATACGCCTACTACTTTCTTAGTATAATAGAAACAGCACCTAAACGGACGATACGGCCGTCTGGTGAATACATAGATAGATTTTAATTTACATTTTATTCGCCTTTAATTAACTTTAATACACGTGTGATGCACCTTTAACTCACCTTACTTGAAGGTTTGTTCACCTTATGCAAATTATCGCTTCTAATCACTTGGCACACACTTAGTGCACAAAACGCTGCCTTGGGGGACACCGCATTTAATAACAGTGCGCGATTCACTTGTCACTCCTCCGATGAGTACTTTTATTTTGCGCTCCGATAGAAAGTTACGCACAAAATTAAGCAGTCGACCCGAAATTCCGGCAAGCCATAAGTGCAAAAACAATCTCCTTATGTGGCACCGCTTCTCTTTAACAGTGTACTTGCTGGGCTGCCAAGCCGATTACCTCAAGAATATGAGTTCCCAATAGGCATAGCAATCTATGCTGACGATATCGCACTGTGGATAAGCGGTCCTTCACAGCAGGGTCCGCGTCTTCGCGGAATTTTGCAGAGAGCGCTGAATACTACTACAGAGTACCTAGAAGAAGTTGGTCTACAAATTTTGCCTGCTAAGTCAGCCGCCATTGCTTACCATCCCAGACAACGTGCTCGACGAAGAATGATCCGGCTGTACATCGGAGATACACCAGTAGAGTGGGTACGACAACATCGTTACCTGGGCGTAATTATCGATGATCGCCTGTCTTGGCGGCCTGCCGTTACCTCCGCGAGGCGCGAATCACAGACGCTCTTCAAGTATGTGGCCGCCCTGACTGCTAGGGGCGCTGGCTGCGATCAGACGACAGCCCTACAGGTGTATCAGTCAGCTGTGCTCTCTGGCTTGATGTACGCTTTGCCAGTCTTGAACGTGCCACCTACTTTGATGTCTCAATTGGAACGGGATCCACCGTGTTGCCCTCCGAATCATACTTGGTTTACCTCGCGAGGCGCAATCTGTTCCTCTACTCACCGAAGCGCACCAGTTGCCCCTTGAGGCTACAGGCAGACCAGAGAGCGCTGCACCATATCGAGCGTTTGCACCGAGCAACAGGACGGTAAAGCACTTATTAATCGCCTCACTCAACGCCCGGAATCTCGCATGGGGAAAATGGCGGCATTGTTTACTACGACTGCCGGCAGTTCAGAAGAATTCACTACCTTCACAACCCCGAAAGAGTACAACCAGTGCACCTTCCCCATTTATCTATCCATTCCCGGAATACATAAAAAGTCTGACCAGCCTGTTTCGGCACTATTTCAGTTGGCCCAGTCGCACCTATTTGAAAAGTTTGATGATATCTCCATGTATTTACAGACGCATCTGTACGCAGCGACGGCCAAGGTGGCTCTGCAGCTTTCTATTGCCCTTCGACTAACATCAGACGGGTGTTTCGAATACCGCATCCATCTTCATCAACAACTGCGGAACTATCAGCGATTGATGTTGCTCTGAAATACGTTCAAGAAGAATTAGGAGCACCAAAGGTTGTCATACTCACAGACTCTCGTGCTGCCCTTAGCAGACTGTTGAGAAAGACTGCGACGGTCCAATTACATGCAGCATTGTAAAATCTGCCACAAAAATTATTTCTAGTGGGGTGTCCCTCATTTGCCAGTGGATACCTTCGCATGTGAGTATTGCTGGGAATGAAGAGGCTGATCACGTTGCTTCAAATTGTGACCACAACGAGTGCGACTGCCAAGAAATTTCATGCCTGTTAGACAACGCTCGTCTGTTGATCCGCCGACATTTTTTAAAGCAACACCCTGACCAACGTGTAGCAAGCCGCGGGTTGTTCCCTCCCCGTATTCGTGGTCGTGGATTGCCTCGTCATGACAGAGCCCTCTTATATAAACTAAGAGTTGACTCTGTATTAGTGCGTGAGCGCTTATACCGACAAGGTCGTGTAGACAGTCCATCATGTACGTCGTGTGACTCCTGTGAGACACTAGAACACATAATTTTTTAGTGTCCCGCATTTGTTATGCAGCGAGCACTGCTCATCAAGGAATATGGACTTATTGGTCTAAAGTGTACGAACCTTGATGATTGCCTGTTCCCGAGGGGTTGTGCTGCTCGGCGTGACCAGGCCCATCGAGCCCTACTTACTTTCTTAAAAAATACCGATTTGGCCTCGCGCGTATAGACATTTTTCCTTGTGACCACTTATTCGTGTTTACGTCTGTGTTATTTGTTTTGTTTTGTTTTCTTTCCTATTTTCTTTCCTCTTTCTTTCCCCCTATCTTCCTTTCCTCTATGTTTCCATTTCTCAAATGAGCAGGCAGGCGTTGTGCCCCTTTAGGTGGCAGTTGTCAGCCTGTTCCCTCCCTATTTCCTCTGTGTCTTCGTGTTTTCTATGTATTCAAACCAAATAATAATAATACTGCACGACTATAACAAATGACCGGGCTTTCATGCCTGCGTTTCTGAGTCTACATTCCTTGTCGAAAGCATTGCTTGAAGCGCAGTGTTCTATCACGTAAACTGTAATTTGCTAAAAGAAATTGCGGTGCATTTGCAAGGCAGTGAGTATGCTGAGATTTTTTTTTTGTATGCAAATGAACATCCCACTGCTATAAGACACATGTGTAAATCTGCTAGACACCCTCAATTTATATATGAAGATCCTGTTGTTTACTTCAAAATGTTCGGTTCTTAAGCGACTCTGATTTTGCCTACGGTTGACTAGTACGGGTTATAATGTGAAAGCCTCATAAGCCTCATCATTCGGTCGACCTTTAAAAAAAAATTCTGTCGGCGTTAAGAAATCACGTGACCTCTCAAGCGTGCCTTGAGGCGTACGGACGGCACTCTCAGTCCGTCTTTGCGAAAACGTGAAGCCGAAGCGATAATGAAGTGTCAGGAGGTCTTGAAGAAAAACAGTTGAATTTAAAGGAGGATACCTCTGTGAACTTGCCTTTTGTATGTGTCCTAATGGGTTTCAAGGCTTGCCACATTCGTTCTAACTTGCTATCGCATCATGCAGAACAATTGGCGATGTCAACAAAAGAATTTGAAAAAAAACCCAAAGAAAACACTTTCATAGAGGCCTAATAGTTAAGGCAGTTAAGGTTCACCAGCGTTGTTAAGTGTCACCGAAAGCAGGAATTAACCGTCGTTACAACATTAGAATATAATGGATTAAAGGTACTCGCCTGTTCTTAACGATCCAGTAAGGTGTCCCGTCATCGGTGACCCCATAACCGACGATTACCACGGCGTGGGACACTTCGTACAATACGCAGGAGTCGTCCCTGTATACGCCTGCATGAGTTGAGGCACAATAATAGATAAGTCACGCAAAGCGATACTGTTTTCGTCTCATAATACTTCCCCTGATAGATAGATAGATAGATAGATAGATAGATAGATAGATAGATAGATAGATAGATAGATAGATAGATAGATAGATAGATAGATAGATAGATAGATAGATAGATAGATAGGATAGATAGATAGATAGATAGATAGATAGATAGATAGATAGATAGATAGATAGATAGATAGATAGATAGATAGATAGATAGATAGATAGATAGATAGATAGATAGATAGATAGATAGATAGATAGATAGATAGATAGATAGATAGATAGATAGATAGATAGATAGATAGATTGCCTTTTGAGTAAAACCGGAAGCCGCGCAGCCTGGCGTTGACAGCTGCCGAGATGGGTCCCACAGTGGCCACGGCTATCTGTAAAATCTTTTCGTCCTCACGCGGCAGCACAACCACCAGGCCGGACACCGAGGCCCCAATGTTACTGCTGTTGAAGTTGCAATGGCCGTCCTGCGATCAACACACCAGGGGGCAACTGTCAAAGGCCTACTGCAAAGTAAGGTTATTTCGGCTAGAGTAGTAGAACTTCTGTCATACTCTTCACAGAGCTGCATGACTGGTACTTGCAGTAGTAGTAGTAGTAGTAGTAGTAGTAGTAGTAGTAGTAGTAGTAGTAGTAGTAGTAGTAGTAGTAGTAGTAGTAGTATTGGTCGTACCGCGGAGACGCGCTTTCTAGGTCATGCCCTTGTTATGCGTCACTCCCGGCAAGCAGTAACGGTGTCTTATTTTGCAGTTTCGGCATCAAAAACGTCACAACTAACGTCTAACTTTTCAAGCTATTTACGATGATATGTTAAATTTACGATTATATGCTCTACATCTACGGCCATTAAACGCTATAGATACTACTACGCGCAAGCGTACATGCTCCATCTGTGAAATTAGCGAGGTTACGTTTGAAGTCGCGAGGTAATGGTTCACATACCGACTACTGAAGATTGACCATGGACGCAGGCGCACAGTGCTTCTAAAATTCTGCACTGTTGCAGGGGGATTTAACCCATTAACGTTCGCTGCCACGTGTCTGCAGATACCTTTGCCACGTAAGGGTAGCTGGCCGCAGTGTCGATGCCGCCGCGGTCTCGGACACAGCGGAAGGCATTGTCCATTAGTCCACCGATACAACCGTCATTATCGTAGGCCGCGCCGCAGCAGTCCACGAGGTCCTGAACACTCAGCTCCACCAGGTGGCCGGTTTTGCGCGCGTGTTGACCCTCGATGGCAGCCGCCTGCGGTATCAGGAAGGCGTAAGCATTATATGACCAGCCCCCCTCAAGATCTGTCCGTCAGAGAAAACGTGGGCCCATACAGGATATAGCGAATTTTCGAGCTCGGCGTTTTTAATAGAAGTGTGCAAACATGCAACAAACAAGACGCCGCGACTGATGTCAAGCAATAGTGTACAGCAACAAAAATATTTACTAGCCCGCTGAAGGCTGACGGTGAAAAATGCGGTCTCCAAAAGTCGCACAGCATTCGCGGTGTCATTCGTTCGTACAACGAATCGCTGTAATGCTAACCAACAGAATTCCATAATATATATATATATATATATATATATATATATATATATATATATATATATATATATATATATATATTTTAAAAGGCTTCCGCATCTGTAGCCAACTTGCGTGCGAGACTGCGAACTTATTATTTTTCATTATACGTATACTCCGACTTGTCGGAGGTGCGTTTTGGCGTGAATTTCAAGAACGAAAACTTGAAACTGAGTTTTTTTTTTATTGCGATAGCAATTATATGGACAGTCTCGGCTGGTTTTTGCCGTCGCCTCCGTCACGCACCGTAGATGTATAAGTATAAGTATATATATATATATATATATATATATATATATATATATATATATATATATATATATATAAATCCCAAAGAAAAATAATTCAAAATAATTCAGCAAAATGCTTCCGAAACGCGGAATCGAACCAGCGACCGCTCGCTCCGCAACGCGTTGCGCTAACCACTACGCCACAAAGCGCAGACAGCGCAGATGCTTCAGGTAGCTAACGGCGAGCGTTATATACATACCCTTTACCGCTGGCAGGACTCGGAGAGGGCAGGCGCTTATAAGCGTTCCTTCATTACCAGCGAGATGGCGCGAGGAGCGCAATGGGCGCATTTTAAAGTCGTCGGCCAGCTCGCCTCCTTCTTCTAATATTTGCGCAGGGAGAAGCTTGCCCTTCCGCTGTCTGCTCGCGCGGTAGTTGCTGCCGGGGAGCAGATGTTTCTGCAGCGTAGCAGCGCGTCCATCACGGGCCGCTTTTCTTGTTATCGCATTCATTGCTTCGCCCTCGCGGCGAAACTGTGACTTTTTTTGATGCATAGCACCTTCCATAGGTAGCCGATGATAGTAATAGCCGAATGTGCAGCTGGGCAAGTCATGTCATGAGGATGACAGGCACCGATGGTCAGATTAGAGCGTCGGGACGGACATGAAGAGATGAGAAGCGTGGCCGATGACGATAAAAGGTTAGACGGAGCGACGAACTTAAAGGGGCCCTGCAACAACTTTCTAAGTAACCATCGACTGGCTTCACTAAAGGAGTCTATTACCTCACGAATCGACCGCCGCAAACAATCTTAGAATCCGTCAAGTACGAGCGGAGTCAGATATTTGTCGCACGCTGTAATTCCTTTCTCTCGTCAAGACGAGCGCGCTGGAAGCAAAGCAGGGAGGAATGGCAAGGGGGAAAGAAGTTACGTCACCTGCGCGTCATGACCTTGAGCACTTTTCTTTCTTTTTTTCTTCGAACGCGCGGCTTACTTTCAGTGTCATCACGAGCGAGCGCGCGGGCACGTGGCGGTCTCCCGCGGCGGCCGCAGTAACTATGCAGCCCCCGATGCTCAAATCAGCCAATGGCCGTCAATTTGGGTATAGGGCACGGTCATTTGGGTATATGACGTCATATGTAGAAAGAAGAGGGAACGATTTCTAGCTGACTTTGAGAATTAATTGTAAATTCCAGGCCGCGCGCGTGCTGCACCATAATGTTTGGCTCGCGAGTACTCAGGAGCCTCGGCTACCGAGCAGCAGCGTTTTCTGACCATGCTGAAATGTGTTGCAGAGGTCCCTTTAAGCATAAAAAAAAGTCACAGTTTCGCCGCAAGGGCGAAGCATGAATGCGATAGCAAGAAATTAATGCTATACGAAGTGAGGCTCGCCAATGGATACTCTCAGTTTGAACAGCGTTTCCTGTTGCAAAGGCGGCCGAAGCAGCGAAGGAACTAGCGTGCTTCAACTGTCGAGCTGTGACACTTGATAGTTCGCGCTCATCTTCTGTTTGTTCGTTTAGCGGCGTCCCTTCAGCTCGAGTGACTTTCGTACGCTCGGTAACATGAGCGCGGACATCACGGTGAAAGCGTGAAACATTCCTCTTCCCTCACCGCGAGAAAACCGCGCGAGCAGACAACGGAAGGGCAATGTTCTCGCTGCGCAAATATAAGAAGCGAGCGAGCTCGACGACGACTTTTAAATGCGCCCGTCGTGCTGCTAGCGCCATCTCGCTGGTAATGAAGAAACGCTTATTATCGCCTGCCGTCTCTGAGTCCGTCCAGCGGTAAAGGGTATGTATATAATGCTCGCCGTTAGCTACGTGGAGGATCTGCGTTCGTGGCGTAGTGGATAGCGCCACTCGCTGCGGAGCAAGAGGTCCCTGGTTCTATTCCGCGCTTCGGAAGCATTTTTCTGAATTATTTTTCTTTGGGGCTTTTATATATATATATATACATACTTATACATATACGGTGCATGACGGCGACGGGGACGGACATTTTCCAGCCGAGACTGTCCATATAATTGCTATCGCAATAATACATATGGCGTAGCGCACCACGACAGGGACAGGGAAGAGGGATGCACACACACAGCCCTCTTCGTCCCTGTCGTAGAGCGCTACGCCATATGCATTATGATTCCCAACCAACTAGCCCGGCAACGTGTTAGCCACTTAAGCAATTTTGAGGCATCGAATGGAATCGGCTCGTGCAGGACAGGAGATCATTGTGGGAGGCCTTCGTCCTGCGGAGCGCATAGGACAGGCTGATGATGATGCTACGTGAACTGCGCGGGAGAGGCACAAAGACAAAAGACCGACGGAAACAGGCGCTGCCTCGTCGATCCTTGTCCTTGCGTATCTCCCGCGTTTATCTCAGCTATGGAATACCAACTAGCCCGGTCACACACCTTGATGATGACAATCATCATCATCATCATGGACAAATTTTCATAAATGTAGTAACGACAAAAAAAGCTCGTATTAGTATAAATAAACTTAACGTTCTTCTGTGCTCCCGTAAGAAGAGAAGCCTGATGTACATAAATTAGATAGCTTTGTAAGGTATCCCGCTGCTGAACTCGAGGACGCGGGTTTGATTCCCGACCACGGCGGCCTCATTTCGATGGAAGCGAAATAAAATGAAGCCCGTTTACTTTGATTCAGGGGCACGTTAGAGAACCTCGGGTGCTGAAAATGAATCCGGAGTCCCCCACTGCGGCGTGCTATCATAATCATATCGTGGTTTTGGCACGTAAGATCCCAGAAATTATTGATATATGTATAAACTAAAAAAAATTGGGGCACCTACCCATAGCTGTGCGAAGATTGAGGAAGCAGCGTAGCTGGTGGCGTTGCCCTCCTCCTTTCCCTGCTGCTCAGCCCCACTATCCATTCCCATCCCTTGCTATACTGTACTATTAAGACTATTACTATGCTTTACCCTGTCACCTCCTCCATTACCTCCTCCTCACCTTCACTTCCCTTTCCCACCCTTTGGTATACTATACTATATAAGGCTATACTTTACCCTCTCACCTCCTCTACACACTCCCTTCCTTTTCCCACCTCTTGCTATACTATACTATACTATACTATACTATACTATACTATACTATACTATACTATACTATACTATACTATACTATACTATACTATACTATACTATACTATACTATATACTACATACTATACATATGCCTGCTGTCTCTTTTTCTATGTAGTTTTGTGTCTGTTTCCTTCTATCTCTTTCTCTCTGTGTCTATTTCTTTTTCGCTCTTTCTTCCCTTTCTTTCTCTCCATTTCTCTTTCTTTTTCTTTCTATCTCTTTCTCTATCTGTACTCGATCTCTCGCCCATCACTGTTATTGCATGCCACGCCGCACTAATTGGCTCACGTGTTCTGGGAGCGAAGCAGGAGATGAAGAAGAGGACAAAGAGAGCGCGTGCCGGTTCATTAAAAACCTCCCCTCTAAAGAATTATAACATTTATAAAACCACTCAAGTCTTGGCCAATCCCCCACAGTGGGTGTGAGCCAAAGTTGCAGGTGAACAAGAACAAGAACAACAAGAACTCCAGGCCTGCGCTGAAACCGCAGCACAGTCACAGCGAAAGCTGGAAGAGCGGCGTTTCTAGAGCCCGTTGTAAGCTCTCTTGTGGCTACTAATACAAGTACACTAGCAAGGTACCCACTACGCCATAAATCACAATTTCTGTGAAGTTGGGAAGCACCTACTAAGCCATTATTCGTCATTCTGCGGAGAAGCCAGGCACCAGCTACACGTCTGTCAGGCATTATGTTCCCTTTGTTGACGCGACGACTGATGACGATGAAGAATTATGGCTCAGCCCTTTGTAATGGGTTGGAAGCTTTAAACGGCCCACCAGTTATCAAGTTTGCATTGGGTGACGCCCGGTCGCCATTTCCTCTCCCGCCATGCTGTATAACATACTTTGACGTGGGAGAGGGGGGGGGGGGAGAAGAACTTTATTGAGACCCCGAGGAAAGCCATACCGTATAACATACGTTGACGTGGGAGGGAGAGGGAAGGGGGGCGAAGAACTTTACTGAGACCCCGAGGAAATGGATCATGCGTTTATGGACTTCCTTGGCAACCAATACAAGTGCACTTGCGAGGAACCCACTACGCTATAAATCATTGTAATTTTTGAGGAGTAGGGAAGCAGGCACTATGCCATTTTTCGTCATTCTACGGAGAGCCGTAGTACCTGCTAAACGCATGTCAGGCATTATGCGCACTTTGTTGATGCTGTGCCTGATGACGATGAATTATGGCGGAAGCCCTTTGTAATGGGTTGGAAGCATTCAACAACCTACTCGTAGCGCAATTCGCATTGTGTGGCGCCTGGTTACAGAATTCGCGTTGTGCGACGCTTGGTGCTTATTTTACTCTTCTACCACGCTATATTGCATATGTTAATGTGGTTCCTTCCCGACATGAAGCCTGTATAGGACCTTCTTGCAAAGCAGTTTCAAGCAGCGGCATGGCTCAGAGTTGAATACTGGGCTCCCACGCAGAGGGCCCAGGTTCGAACCTCGTTCCATCCTGGAATTCTTTTCTTGTGTCTTTCTCTTTTCTTATTTCGAGCGATAGTGGTTACGGACACCGGCGGTGGCGGCGGCGGCGGACAACTACGGCGCCAAAATCGGCCGCTGAAATGATCTCATAACAGCTTTCGCTGTAATATGAGAGTTTTCTATATATTGTGGCCACGCAGCATTACGAAAAGCTTAACACTTCCGCCCTAAAGACTGAGATTGAGGCAGGACCGCGCCCACTCACCGCACTGAAGGCCCAGCAGGAGCCGCACAAGCCCTGGTCCTTGACGGGCGTGACGAGGGTGCTTCGCCAGTCGACCGACTTGGGCAGCGGGACGGCCAGGTTCTCCGGGGGCAGGAACGTCGACGCGTTCATCGCGTGCAGTGACTCTTTATCGGCTCGGACGCCGGCGCCCACCAACTCTTCGAACTCTTGCTGCAACTGAACGAGAAGGCAGAATACGCTGAGTGGGAGTGCATCCGTGTGTGAATGCTCGTTCACACCTGCGAGTAGCACTGGTCGCGCAACCGTTTGCGAACAGACACCAAAAAGTGACTCAAGGTGACTGATGTTCACACCTGCTGTGTGCCACTTAATTACACCTGTCACAACACAGAAATCACGTTTGTTCGCATTGCCATTGCCCCGTAAAATAAGCTGGCGTCCTGTTTCTGCGCATGTGATTGGTCCAGGCGCTTGCGATTGCAGTCGCGCGACGGAAAAATCGAGCAGCGAGCGACTAAAGTGAAACAATCAATTAGTTTAGGCTGATACATTACACCCTCAGAACTCTACTGTTGTTAATTTCACCACCACATATAGGTTCATTAATAGATGAGAAAATCAGTGTAAAAAGCTTCACTGATGGTGACGTCACGTACTTCAAAGTGTTTTGTCGTATTTTGGCCACATTGGTTCATTGAAATTTCCTTACACTTGGTATGTTAAGTCACTGGCTCCCTCAGAAGACAATTTATTTCATTTTTTCTGACTAGTAGGAACTACTTATAGGCCGTGGTAGACTGCACCAAATCTATGACATCACGGCGACTGCTGCCGGAACTTCAACCGGGTGGCGTCGCCACCCGCATTGTCTTTTTGTGCGCTTTCTCGCTTACCAAGCGTCTTCTCACAGCAAGCGTAGTGATTCTCCTATAGTGAAAGAGTAATTTACTAATACGAAAAAAATCGTTTTTCTCTTTAGTGTCCCTTTAAATATTACGCAGTTGCTATACAAGAACATCACGCGACAATCACACTAAGAAGCTTGCACTTTTAGGAGCGAAGTTCTTTCTTTTTTTTTTTTTTTTGAGGTTCACCAACTCTGAACAAAAACTGTCAAAACGAGGACACTTTTTTTTAAAACATTCAACAGCACTGAGGCACGACGACACCAGACGATGCTGTCCCCGTAAAAAAAAGATCGATGCTACAGAAGATTAACCGATGCCAATTTGCCAAATTTGCAATCCTAAGAAGCGAAAAATAATACTCTCAGTTGCACTTGTTTTTGCAGGCTACTCGGTTCATATGCAGGTTAACTATACAATCGCGCACTGCGAAATGAGGAGCGACGGAGCACATCATTGGCTCTTTCCTTGCTTGAAACTATTGCTCTTCTCCATTCTTTCGCGTTTAGGTACCACAGTTTATTTGGTTGGCATTGAAGATAATACATTGCATAATTGCTGGCCTAGACTTCACGAAAGGTAATCCCGCATCGAAATTACGTCATCGCGTATCATAATTTCATACGTAAGAAGATTTCTCTTAGATTTCGCATTTGACGAGACGAAGGGAAGCCCAGGGATCACATTTACTTTGGTTTACAGTCATGTTAAGTAAAGAGATAGAGAATGCAAGAAATGCGCAAATGAATGCCCCCCCCCCCCCCTCTCCGCGAGAACTGTTTGCCAGACACCACTTGATAACCATTGAGCGTGATCGCACGAGACCATTAGTTATCGATCGTCAACCGTCAAAAGACCGATCCCTCACTAGTAGAGCACTGCACGGGCCGGATTTTACGGCCCGGGCCGCTCTTGGGCCCACTTTATGAAGCCCGAGCCCAGCCCGGGCCCGTGGTTCCAAGCGCGGGCCCGGCCCGGGACCGGGCGTACATGACCGAACCCAGCCCGAGCCCGGCCCGGGCCCGGACGTACTTGACCGTACCAGCCCAAGCCCGGCCCGGGCCCGTCGTTCCAAGCCCGGGCCCGGCCCGGGCCCGGGCGTTCATTACTAAACTGATCCAGGGCGCGCTTGTTCATGACCAGGCCCGACCCAGGCCCGCTAGAGGATATTAGTTGTTGATGATGATTATTAATGATGCCGTGCGCTTTGTAGCGGGCGATCGGACGGAAAATCCGGTGTGTACATGAATCGAAATGTTGCTTTGCCCACGGTGGTAGCTCAGCGGTTAAGCTGTTTCGCTGTTAAGTCCTAGGGCGCGGGTGCTATTCACGCGGCCACGGCGGCCGCAATTTGGTGGGGGCGAGATGCAAGAACACCCGTGTATATACAATTATCTTTAGGTTCACGTTAGAGCCACTGCGAGTACATCTGAGGTTATTGACAAGGCACCGAGACCATCCACTGAGAGACATTATTAACACACGACCCAATGCTTCATACTCGGAAGCTGTGATGTCGCAGCAAGATCTGCTGCCCTCGAATTATGCACCACAAGCGACTCCCGGAGTACCTCTCTGGACGATGCCTAAACCGATCGTGCGACTCTCGATTCCGGGGATAACAAAGAAGTCAAAAATACCAACCGCTGGACTTAAGCATTTTGCTTTATCGTACATTGCCCATATGTACGGATATACGGTGCATATTTTTGCAGATGGGTCTGTCACGCAGACGTCCTCAGCAGCAGCTTTCACGGTTCCTCACATGGGCATCACGAAACGCTTCAAGATAGCGCATCGGACATCATCTACTGCTGCTGAGCTGACCGGCGTCCGACAAGCTGCCCGCTACATTGTACAACAGAGTCCCGCGAAATGGACATTATTTTGTGACTCCAAGCCGGCACTTCAACTTATCAGCAATTACATGAAGCAAGGAACCGCATACAGTCCTCTGGTGTGTGACATAATGAATATGTTATCTGAGGCGTCTCAATCCGGGCATACCGTTGCATTGCAATGGATTCCCAGTCACTGTGGCATAGCTGGGAACGAGCAAGCTGACGCAGAAGCAAAAATGGCGCACACTAACGGCGAAGTCATATCAATTCAATTTTCCCGATATGACATCAATGGCTTGCTGTCTGAATCTATGAAAACATCTATGACACGCTTATGGAATGACCCTAATTATCGCCAAGAACGTCTTTACAGACTTGACTCTGGTCGTGCTTTTCTGATTCCATTCCGGTTAAGAAGAGACCAGGAAACATTACTACATAGATTGCGGCTGGGTGTTGCGTATACACGAAGATACCTTTTCAAGATTGGGCAGGAGCGAAACCCTAACTGCAGTGTGTGTCACACGTCTGAGACTATTCACCACATCCTGTGCGTGTGCCCTCAGTACGCGACCGAAAGACAATCACTTCAGTGCGTCGTAGACCGTCTGGACTCCCGACCTTTTTCGGAGGAGAAGCTTTTGGGTGCTTGGGAGCATGCAGACCAGGCCCAACGAAGTTTAAAGTGCCTATTGAGATTTCTAAGCGATACAGGTTTAGATGCTCGTCTTTAGAGCATGTGCGGCATAAAGACTTTTGCGCGTGCCCTGTCCCCGTGCAAAACAGTGTGTACAGTGACTCATTTGCCATACCATCGTCGCCTATCATCACACCTCCCTCTTTCTCTTTCTTTCCCCTTTCCCCTTACCCCCGTGAGGAGTAGCAGGCTAGAACCCGCTTTCCAGGCCGACCTCTCCTCCTTCTGCTCATTAAAAGCATCTTCTTCTTCACGTTAGAGAACTCTAGGTGGTCGAAATTGATCCGGTGCGACTACGGCGTGTCTCGTAATCATATCGTGGTTTTGGCACGTAACACCAAGGAATATAAATGAGATGTGCCGTATGTGTCAACCTCGAATAAAAGACCGAAATCGTTATACCTCCCATGGGAACAACCGTGATCTGGCCTATTGTTAGCGCTGTTAAGATATATATATATATATATATATATATATATATATATATATATATATATATATATATATATATATATATATATATATATATATATATATATATATATATATATATATATATATATATACGCATGTGTGATCTGGCGTGTTTATAAGGAAACCCACCACGATGTACTTGTTGCTTTGACAAAGTCTGGTCCAGCAGACGAAACGTTAGTGAAAATATACAGTACCAATCTATATCTATACTGGTGAAAAAAAATAGCACTTCAACTGTTTTTCTATTTTTATTGCTAAGCTTTACTAAGAGCCAGCTCTTTGCACGTGTACTTCAGCTTGGCACAGTATACCTTAGACCATGAAATGCATAACGTTCGCGTGTGCTCAAAGGGCCGACTTACGCCTTTTAATGAGCGGGTCCGAGTCCGGCCCGCAGCCTCAAGCCCAGGCCCGGCCCAGGCCCGGCCCAGGCCCGCGGCTTCAAGCCCGGACCCGGCCCGGGCCCGGGCCCACCGGAAAACGCTTCGGACGGCCCAACCCGGCCCGCAGGCCGGGCCGGCCCGGATCTGTGCAGTGCTCTACTCACCAGGTCTCCGAACTGGTTCATCTTTAGCTGGTACGAAACAAGGCCCCGGGCATATCGCTCGTTGTGCTTGGCGATCATGTAGCGGTTGTCGAGGAAGATCTTCTGGCGGAACAGCTCTTCATCCGCGCTGCCGTAGGTCTTCTCTGAAATAAAGCGAAGAGAGCCACTTAATACCTTCCGCGTGAGATAATCTACATCCTAATTCTTTGTGCGATCTACGTCTCTTATCGCTTCTTTTCTATTGTAAATTCCCTCTTTCTTCAGAGGAAAACATCGGTTCACAGAGGCGTATTACTCAGGACAACTTCTATTTATCTCCCTCATACGTTAAAATATGTACACTAAAGAACAAAATAATTTCAGTTGTAATAACCACCGTCCTGCAATATCAATAAGTTGCTCTTTCTGTCAGAGGTCGATCTGTAAGTTGAAAATGTTTACTACAGTGGCCCAAAAGTTAGAAAATGTATCGAAATCCATGACGCCACGCTGACAAACCGTCACCGTCTCAGTGGCAGATTAAAAAATGACACCTATACTTCATTGTTTTTCCTCATAGGCAACCTTGTTGTCGCTAAATCGACGAAAACGGTTTTCAAATGTTACTCCATCAGCCCAAACTGATTTGGTGTTCGTCGTTTAAAGGGACACTAAAGAACAAAGCGATTTTTCTCTTATTAGTAAACTATTCTTTCACGATACCGAAAACACCACGCTTGCTGCGAGAAGACGCTTAGTAAGCGAGAAATCGCGCAAAAACAAAATGGGGGTGGCGACTCCACCTTGAAGTTTTCGCACCATTCGCCGTGGCGTCACATATTTTGGCGACGTCTACTAGAGCCTACGTTGTTCCTTAACGGTAAAAATGAAGCACACTGTCCTCTGAGAGGGCCATAGAGTTAACATACGAAGTTTGAGGGAATTTTGTTGAGCCAATGGCGCCGAAATACGATAAATGTACATTGAAATCCGTGACGTCACGCGTAGAGATTTTCGGGCGAAATTTTAAAATGATACATTTAACTTCATTTTCTCCTTTATAAATACACCTACGATGGTGAAATTAACGACATTATAGTTCTCAAAGTACAATTTATCAATCTAAACTAATTGATTGTTTCTCTTTAGTGTCCCTTTAAAGACCCCCTCGGTTCACCATGCAGATAAGATCATTGGCTTTGATTTCTTCTTAGCGCGAAAAACGTCTTTAATAAGATACGAAAAGAACGCGACAGACACGAGCGCTGAATTTCAACTGAATTTTTATTATTCGGAAACGTATTTATAATGGTAACTGTGCACGTGGCCACTCCACTTCCACAAATCACGACACCCAAAAGTGGCAACTAGTCAGCTAACAAGATGAAGGCATCAGTTACATTAAAAACTGAAAACCCGTGCGGGATAGTTTCACCTGTCACCAACGCATGGTACACCTATAGATCGCACAATTCTTTCTCAGACAGGGCAATACACGGCGCACTAATGCACTGGTGACTTAGAGTTACTAGAACTCTAATCACCATATACAGTAACTCTATACTGGTGATCTATCTTGGCCATTGCGGCTACTTCTATTATTTCTCTTGTTTTTTGGTCGGCATGAGTGTAGAGCGCAAACAAAGGCACCACAAACACCACAGAGTCGTGGGAGTTCCTCCTGAGTAACGCCGGCTCATCCAGCGCGCGGTGGAGGCTGCAGTATCCCAAGGGTTCCCCGCCGCACTCCTCTTAGCCAGCGCAGCCAGTCTTCGTCCTGATCCCCTCTTTTTTGGGTGGAATAAAAAGACCACCACCACCATCACCCATGCCAAAATCGCTGGCGAAAGGAATCAACCGGGGACTTTAAGCGTGTTTTGGGTTTAGATATCATCTTCAAACGAAACCGATGTACTTACGGTACATGGCCTTGAACTCTGCCCACTGTGCTTGAGACCAGAAGTCCCGAGAGGCGAATGTCATGTGGTGCTCCAGAAGCAAGGTGGTCAAAATCCAGAAGAATTTCATGGCTGTTCTGCTAACAGTATAGGCGAGGAATGAACGTATACGATTCGATTAAAATTTTTCTTCAAAGTTTTCTGAAAAATCACAGTATTAAAAAATGCGTTTTATACAAAACTAACATGCGTTCTCGCTAAATGGCGGTGCGTTATTGAAAACGAAAGACTGTAATAGAACTTTCTGCTTTATTATGTACGCTTCACCTTAAATTATACACGGTTTTAGAAAGAACTTTGTGCCTCTTGAAAACAGTAAAAATGAAAATGCGTCAAACGAGCACAAACTTCAATGGTACAACCCGCATTTTGATAACACTTTGCTCGTGCGCGGTAAGCTTTCAGCGGATATAGTGCTTACAGAAAAGCTGTGCTGACGGCAACCGATGCTAAAGAACGCGAAAGAGCATCACTATAATAATAAATATCGTTGGGGTTTAACGTCCCAAAACCACGATATGATTATGAGAGACGCCGTATAGTGGAGGACTCCGGAAATTTAGACCACCTGGGGTTCTTTAACGTGCACCTAAATCAAAGTACACGGGCTTCTAGCATTTTCTACTCCATCGAAAATGCGCCCGCCGCGGCCGCGATTCGATCCCGCGACCTGCGGGTCAGCAGCCGAGCGCCATAACCCCTAGGCCACCGTGGCGGATAAAAAGCATCACTTGGGGCGGGGAAAATCTTAGGCTATATTTAAAAAGCTTTCGAGTTAATAAGTTCCATTTTCCGTTAGCCAGCTCTCTTCATTTAAATTGTACAGCACTGCACTAAATTAATGCCTGTCCCTTTCGAGCACTTCCGTATCGTTGCAGCGAAGTACTTTTTGCGTGAATGAAGCTCCAGGAAAACTTACTAAACTTAATTTTCATCAAAAGTACTAAGAGTCGTCAATTACTCATCTATGAAATTCATAACGGCCAAAGTGATTTGTGCGGTGCGACGAAATCCGCAACTCCGCAAAAAAGCACAAATGCACGGAAAAACGTTCCAAACTCCAACTTACTTCTGGAGTCTGCAGGAGCGATGAAGTGACGAGCCAGTTGTCAGCCTTTTTATATATCCAACCGAGTTGAACGCTCAGTATTCTTGTGGAGGTTCCTATCGCATAGTTGACACGTTTTGTCCCGTTTTTGCCCATGGTTCGCATGTCACATGAGCGACTCGATCGCTCATCGGTTCGTATACCAGTTTCGGTTGACGTGGGCAGCTCCGTGGCATGGACGTCCACGCCCACGATGTCTTCGATAATGTCCGGCGTCTGCAAACACTGGGTTCGTATCACCTCGCTGTGGTGATTCACACTGCACTGGTTGATAGAGTGGCACTTACTTATTTGCTTTTCTTCTTGTTCGATCTTCACAGGCTGCTGTCCACTTGTCTGCTCTGGACAGTGGCTCATGAAATTGTCAGCACGATTGCAAAGGTCGCACCAGTGCTAAAACGTATTAATTTAAGCAAGCGATGTGGCTTTATTAAAAGTGTGGCACGCATATAATGGAAGATCTTTCTATGAGAATATGAAAGCGATTCATTCGCTTTCCACAGATCTTGCAGTTATGAGATTGTGTAATATTAAATATCTGAGAAAGTGAAAAGGAGTCTTTCAGTTTCTCAAGATTTTGAAAGTCTGAGTTACTGCAATATTCCGCGAAATCCGTAAAAGTGAGGGCAAGTCTTTCACTTTCTGAAGATCTTACACGCTCAATTGAGACCATTAAAAAAAAAAAAAACCCTGCAAGATCTGAGAACGTGAAAGATTACTTCTCACTTTCTTATAATCTTGAGAACCTGAGACTGTGCGAGATCCTGCAAGATCTCGGAAAGCGAAAATGAGTTTTCAAGAAACTGCGCTCTGAGTTCCTACCAGCTCTTGCGGTGCCCGAGAACCTGAAGGAGAATCTATCACTAAAGATATTCCAAATATGAGACTGCGGAGTAACCTTCCGGTCTGAGAAAGATCATGCGTGATCTGAGAAAATGAAAGTGAATATCTGATCTTCGTAATATCTTTCCAATTCAAAGGTTGTGTGAGATGCGAGCTTCAAAATCTCAGACAGTGAAAGCAAATTTTCAGAATCATGAAAGTCTGAAATTCTGCGTGCTCCTGACTCCTGCGCGTGACCCAAGAAAGTGAAAGCAAACTTTTCATTTTCTGAATATATTTTTTTATATCCTGCAAGATCTGGGGAAGTCAAAGCGAATCTTTTCATTTTCTTCAAGTCTTGCAGGTCAGAGGTTGTGCAAGATATTGAAAAGCATATCTGTTCAAGATAGTAAATTGTCAAGATCGTTAAAATCTGAGATCCTGCAAGTCCTGTGGGATCTCAGCCATTAAAAGCAAATCTCTCCCTTTCCTAAGATCCTCCAAATCTGAGAGCCTGCACGATCCTGTGAATTCTGTAAGATGTTGCAAGTCTTACAAAATCGTGCAACATGTGAGAATCTCAATGCTTTCAAAATCCCGAAAGCCTTCGGTCCTGCATTTTCCCGATAACTTTCAGAAAAAAGAGAACTTTAATTTTTTTTTTCTATATTTCGCACAACTTTGTAGCTTCATGAGCCCCCTATGTTTATCAACCGCTTTTTTTTTTCGTGGTATAATCAGCGCTGTCACAAACATAATTTCAGTGTTTCTATGCCAAAATCATTGCGTTTTAATATTTTGCAATGATAAATATTATTTCACGCTGTGTTTGTAGGTGTTTCGCTTACACCATATCTCAGTGAGGTGCCCATGATTATATTGTACATTTATTAAGATTATGCCACCGGATTGCCGTTCCCCTTAAAATAAGAAATATTTAGAAGTTTTGGTGAATAAAAAAAAAGTTTATTTACCTCTACAAGCCATGAGTTGGGCTGTTACCATAGGAATTCCTTCGCATGCCCAGGCTGTTGAATAGCCCGAGTTTCTTTCTTTCTTTCTTTCTTTCTTTCTTTCTTTCTTTCTTCCTTCCTTCCTTTCTTTCTTTCTTTCTTTCTTTCTTTCTTTCTTTCTTTCTTTCTTTCTTTCTTTCTTTCTTTCTTTCTTTCTTTCTTTCTTTCTTTCTTTCTTTCTTTCTTTCTTTCTTTCTTTTTTCGGTGATGGGATGCATAATCTTGACCCGGAAGTGGTTTCTGGGCGTACTGGTGTTGTCAAGAGTCGTTTCATTGTAGTCATGCAGAGATTTCCGAAGTAGCATGTCCTGGTTTTCCGCCGCCTGGTTACCGCGAGAGTAATTCAATTAAGTTGACCACAACACTCTTTACAGTCTTTTTATAAAGCATACATTCTTTCGTGTTTAACCTAATTACGTATGAGCTGCCATACGAAGCTGTAATATAATTAAAACATGTGACAGACTTAAGATGGCAGATTGCCTTCAAAATTGTTACTTTAACTATGCTTTTGCAACTTTCCGGGTGAATTTCTGGAAGCGATGGACTTCATATAACTAACTATGTAAGTTAGTTCTAAAACATCTATAACGATATTCCTTGTATTAATTTTGTGGCATATCTTGAAACGGTGAACATTACTTATATCTCTGCTAGACAATGCATCGAAGTCTCGAACTGGTTTCGCAAACTTTCAACTGCGACGAAATTAGCGGGGTTCACATTTAAAGCAAGGAACTATTTAACAAGTGACGCTGGTCTTGCTACTGCTTGACTTCGTGTTCTGAACTCTGTGCTAGAGTAGGTATGAGGTAGTTCATTGTTTTTTTTTTCAACTACTAGGACATTGCATAATGTCCACTTTGGTGCTTGTAAAAAAAATCCGCGTGCTACACTTTCTATCACTGCATGCATAGTGGTTCAATACCGTCAGCTTTTTCAAAACCCCGTATGACTCAATATCGAAATTTTGTACCTGTGGAAGTCCGATTATCAATTCTCTCAATATTTAAATGCCTTACTTAATAGTTGTCGTTTTTTATTTCTGCATCTTGTATTTTTGTGCCCCTGTCTGTGTACCCTGGTGTATAATTTTTGTAAGCCCGTTCCTGGTGTGGTCCGACAGCGCTATAAATGAACGGATATATAAATTAAATGAGTAAATTCTTCGAAGCTTTATGCGGAATTTGTACACATTATTCGAAGAGTTAAAGTACAGTCCAGGACAGACTGCAGTAGCGGAAAGGGCGCGGCGCATTCACGGCAAGAAAGCGCGAGCAGCCGACGCTTTTGTCGCACTAGAGCGTGGACGCCTGGCGTCGCGTAGCGGACGGTAGGGGAAAACATCACGAACGTCGTTTGGCGCACGACCAATAAAAAAAAAAAGAAAGGTGGAAACCACGACAGACTATGATTTCTCGCTTTCAAAGCCTTTTAGCAGGGCAGTAGGAAAGCAACGGCAAGTAGCGCCGTACAGCAGAACACGAAACGAAACTGTAGCATCGTATTAAATGTTTCGCGCGCAGTGCAACAATTGTGGAGAACGGTGCCGCTTCATCGTTCGGCCTGCGCGAAGGCTTAGATGCTCGAACATCTGAGAGTAGCGACGTCGGTGACATGATCTCAACGATCGCGAACGTCGACGCAGCGGCAGAGCGCAAGAAAGCGCCGAAAATAAGCCATGCAGAAAATCGATACTGTGCTTGTCAGCAACAAGCCACAGTTTCGCAGGAAGAGTCCTCAGGTTGTGAGGCTTTCCAGCGTAACGTTTCTGTCGCAAGCTGCTAGTAAACTATGTCCGGGAGCACCATAAATATAGAAGTTATTTTAATTTTAGAAAATGCTTCCGTTAAGTCGAACCAATTCTGCTCTTTTCCTTCCCGTCGGCACAGAATGCCACCAGTCCAATCGTCATCGCAGCAAGCAATATATTTTTGACTCGTAAGTGTACATAAGTAGATGAGATTCGCATTTCGTTGTATTGATATTAGAGAGCTTGAAACAGATGCTCGGCATGCGCTCGTTGTTTGCTTGGCTGGCATGGCTTGTGTGTGACGTTCGTAATAAGAGGCGCTCGCTGTGGCCCACAGTCGAGTGCGAGGCACGGCTGTAGGCGTAAAAAAAAATTCGGGCTAAAAAAAATACCCTCTTTGTTCTCTCGGCGAAATTTGTGTTTATGGATTGCATGCGGTCGTATATCGCTATGAAAACATGGATGCGGCGCATCATTTTTGAATGGGCGCCGGAGGCGGGCGCTCACGTGCGCTCGCTTGAGGCGGTTGTGGTCGCCTTGTGCGATGCCACGGGACGGGTCGCTGTGGTCACTTCGTGTGGTCAGTCATTAGCGATCTAAATTAAAATCGACGTTTAAGGACGCGCTTCCGCGCTGTTATTAATATTCGCCCGGTGTCGCATGCGGTTCGGGGCATCGTTTAGTTTCGTTTTTGGTGTACGCTCGCGTTCGGCGCGTGCACTTTGGCTTGAAAAGCAGTCATGCTGAACGGAGGCGCAGGTGCGAATGTCCATTTTGCGCCCGCGTTGGACCGTGCCTATCGACAGCCAGCAGGAAAAAGCGTTTGCTCTTGTTTCGCGGTTGGCGTTGGTTTTCTTTGCGTGCGCGATGATCTGACGTGCGTTACGCTTCTTGAAATTCGGCATTCTGCTCGAATTCGTGCTATATTTGCGAATGACATGCCTAAAAAGAAGCCCTAAGCGCGATTTTTTTTTTTTTTTTCGTGTGAGGTTTGACCACGCGACAATTGCTTCCGCCGAGTCACGGTTTAAACGTTGCCGTCCAGCTTTCGCTCAGGTAAGTGCGGTGTTGGGTATAAGTGAGACGTTCGTTTTAAACTAGTACAGCATTCCTAAAGTTGAAGTTGCCAACGCGCGATCTATCAACGCAGTCGTTTATATTAATTTCCTCCGTTTAGAAGTGTCTTGTGCGCTTCGCTTTATTACATTTAGGCTGCAAATTGTGGGGTTCATTAGCGTTTACTTTGGTTACCTCGGAGAGCCTGACGTTTCCAATTTCTATCTCCTTTACGCGCAGAAACTACCCGTAGGCTGCACGCGGCGCAGCCAGGATGACCCTGCAATACGTATGCCCCCTGTGCCCGTACGAGACCCGGGCACGGGGCATCCTTTACCGACATTTGCTCATACACACCGGTGTCAAGCCGTACTGCTGCGAGAACTGCGGCCGCCGGTACGCGCTGCCCGAAACGCTGCTCGAGCACATGGCGGCCCACCGCAGGGAGCCGCCGTACAAGTGCGGCCGATGCACCATGGCACTTGACCACTTCTCCGAGTACCTGAGGCACCAGGTGTACCACATGCTCAAGAGCATCCACCGGTGCTCCTTCTGCGGCGAGGGCTTCGTCTGGAAACAGGCCCTCAAGCACCACTCCAAGACCCACAAGGAAGGCAAACACCTCTTCCACATGTTCTTCCGGAAGACCGCGGGAAGGCGGACGTCGACTCGGTACCAGGACGAGAACGACATGCCCCTGGACCTCAAGATGAAAGTACCCGTCCAGTCAGGCAAGGGCTCTCGGGATTGCCCTGGGGAAATGAAAACCGGTAATGGCTTGAGCAGGCTTGGCGAGCAGGATAGGTCATCCGGCTACAGTCAGCAGCAATCCCTGCAACCGCCTCCGTTTGGCAACCTCCTCACGCCGGGTGGCCCGTCGCTTCTCGACAGCTACTTCAAGTTCTACATGTACCCACACCTTGGTGCACCCCTACCTTACCAAAATGGTGCAAGCCTGCTATCGCCCGTGTTGCGTGCTTCACCCAACGGTCACGAGGACGAGGACATGCTGATGGAGTCGGGCCTCTACATCTGCCGGGTTTGCGGCTGGCAGTTCACCAAGGTGAGCCACCTAACGGCCCACATGTACATCCACACTGGTCGCAGGCTTCACAACTGCGACGTCTGCGGCAAGAACTTCACCCGCAAGGGCTCTCTGAAGCTGCACCGACTGCAGCACCACGAGACAAAGCCGCACCAGTGTGACATCTGCCACAAAACCTTCTTGCAGGCTCGCTACCTCCGTGCCCACCTGCTAGTCCACCGCCGGCAAGATGCCACCTCAAGACCTCCGGAGCCAGAGCCCGTGCCCAAGCGCCTGGATGTGCCCGTGGTATCGCCAGTGTTCCAGGCTTCCTTCCAGAGCATGCTTCACACTCCAGACGCGGGGCCGACGGAACCGGAGACTGCAGAGTCTCCCGAGTCGTCCGGCAATGCGTCGTCGTCCGCTCATCGGTGCCCGATTTGCCAGAAGGGCTTCTCGCAGCCGTACAAGCTGCGGCGCCATCTGGTGATTCACGCCAGCCCCCGCATCCACCAGTGCAACATCTGCCAGAAGGTGCTGCCCTCGGTGACGGAGCTGCGGAGCCACAAGAAGCTGCATGGCCGAGCCAGGCAGCACTGCTGCGAGTACTGCAAGAAGGACTTCTCGTGCTCGTCCACACTGCGGCGCCACGTGCGCATTCACACGGGCGAGAAGCCCTACCAGTGTGAGGTGTGCCTCAAGCGCTTCTCGGACCTGTCCAACAAGAACTGCCACATGCGCACGCACACGGGTGAGAAGCCACACCGTTGCCAGGTGTGTGGCATGCGGTTCTCCCTCAAAAATGCCCTCAGCTGCCACATGCGAAACCACATGGTCTGAGTGGGGCCACTTTTGACATAGGCAAAGGCCTTGTCGCACCCACTGTTCACATTCTACTACTCGAAGCCAGTAGCAGTGCAGCAGTGCTGTACCATGTAAATGCTTTCACTCATAGCAGCTTGCAAAGATCATTTAACGATGAGCTTTTCTTCTGCTTGCTGGCCAGGGCAGCCCAGAAAAAAAGAAGTATCTGTCGGTTCAACACTCAAACGTAGAACCTTTCTTTCTGTAATGCCAACAGGTACAAGATTCTTGTGATTATAAGGCATTTTATTTTCAAGATGGATTGGTTTCAAAATCCATAGCTGAAACTAAGCATGGCAGTCAGTTCTGCAGAGGTTCTCAAGGCAGAGGATGGTTAATGAAAAGTAATACTGACGTTCATCCATTGGTTGCACGAAGCTAACAAGGAAACCATAACCGAAGATAACAGGGAAACCATATCTCATAAAGAAAGCTTCACAATCGAAGATGGTTGTCCTGGTATAGGATGTCTTCCTGCATGAGTTGAATCTAAGCGTCAAATGCCATTTACACTTCACTACGCACACACATACTACAGTTTTATACCACAGTCATGCGGTATAAATAATGCGATATATAAAAGGCCAAATAGCAAAATGGCATAAAATGCACACAGTCCTAGGAAAACATCTTTGCATTCAGCTTCTCAATGTGCTCAACCTTCTTTTAATTTTTTTTTCTCTCTCTCTCTGCTGCTTCGTTGTAATTAAAAACACCTTTAAAGGGAGTGACAGCCGGCCAGAATGTATCACAAGACACTGGTAGAAGTGCGAAAACTGTAAATTATAGTGACATAATCGAGCATTTTTTTCGTGATATGAATAGGATTTGTATATTTAAATTGAATTTGAATGTTACAAAAATCGGCACGTTGCATCGCCTGGTGACAAGCCTTGGTACTGTGCTAATGAGTCGTTTGTAGGCTTGTGCGAATAGTAAATTTTAGGTTCGAAGCAAATAGAGATTTGGTCAAATAATTTTGAATCGAATTCGGATAGTGTATATATCACATATTATAAAGAAAAATGAGCATATTTATCATGACCTAACTAACCTCCACAATATTTCTCTTAAGTTGAAACAAGGCATGTGCAAATGTCATTATTTTTGGTTCAAAGGAAGTGGAAGCAACTTTGAAAAGTAGCAGGATTTGACTTTCGGTAGAATGCGAGTGATAATCTGTAAAAGATGTTATGTTTTAAAATTTACTATACCTAGAGCATATAAGCCAGTATAACAAGCTTTTAAACTGAAGAAATGATGAATCGATTTGAGGGTAATATGCTCATTTAACCTTGAAGGTGAGGCTTCGCGGTAGTGTGGATTTTCACTGGAAATGTGTATTGAAGGCATAGCACCCCTCTACTGCAGTGAAACCACCTTTACGAGGGTGTTACATGCGGACTAATATACACCTATTCATTAATTTCGAATACTTCGAAATTTCGAATAATATAAATTCGAATCGAAGCGAATTCGAATACTGTAATATTTGTTGGAATAATCGAAGTGCTTGAATATTCGCACAAGCCTAGTCGTTTGGATTGCTGTGCGTAGTCTGCCGTTATTTAGGCACCCCTCAATTCACGCTTAAAGTTACAATTTGTATATTTTACAGCACCGCTGCTTTATTTTATGCGTATTACGAAGTGAAAGGAATTGACGCTGAGAAATGGCGCTGCTTTTTCAGCAACAAATGGAGCCATGTCGAGCCACGGCGCATGCACACAGCGTGCACGCATGCGCAGCAAACTGCAGCGCAAAAACACGAACTTCAATCGCGCTCACGTGCCACTGTTTGCAGCATGTGCTGCGTGCACGACTTCATTGGCAATGCAGGTAGAAAAATTGTGATAAAAAAACGTTTTACAGTGTTTTCCGCATTACCACTCCATGAGTAGGCACACTGACCAGTAAGCTTTTCGTTGCACTAAAGAAAAGAGGTGCCGTAAGAATTGGTTATCAGTCTCTTTAAAGGTATCAGGAACCACCCCTTGGGCTTGTTGAGAAAACGCCGCCTGTGGATAGCAGACACTGCTACGAGCATCTCAGCCATATTTCACACTCGTGCATGGCAAGGGGTTCTTACAAGCGGAGTGTGAAGTTGCCATTTTCCCAAGCGCCCTCTTTTGAAACAGAGGCACGTCCTCACTTGCTTCAGAGCTGCCGGCACCCGTTGTTTCACGTTGAGCAGCAGGTAGCATGCTGTTGGCCAATAGCTGACATAAATCAAGTTCATTGTTTGGATCCGATTCGCTTCTTGCTACGGGGTGCTGCTGCGTGCCGGCGCAATGCTTGGCTCTTCTAATATTACACAGTGAGTTACACTTGCGCCCAAAAGATAACGGGAGAAAGCAATCGTGTTTAGCCGCATGCACCGACGCAGTTTGTTTCCCTCGTGCCACCCCTCCGTGCTTAGCTTCCAGCGCGCTCGTTGGGATGAGAGAAGAGAGAAAGCAGTTAACGTAATGACAAACCCCTGCAAAACCGCTTGTTCTTGACGGATTCGCGAAATTTTTGCAACAATCGATTTGTGATTCAATAAACTTCGATACAGAGGTCATTTGATGATTAGTTGGAAAAGTGGTTCATGACCCTTTTAAGCGCATGGCATCGTTATGACAACCGTTGTGGAGCAGAGTTTTGCAACGGAATTCACGCGTCGGAAATATAGTGAGTCATGCCAACACATTTTTGTTGCGCCACCCTTGTGCGATGACGTTGCAATAAACGGTGTTGAGCTGCTGTCAATGTGGTGAGCTCTGAGGGGGCAGGGGAGACTCTTCTTTAACTGCAACCGACATTAAGGTTTAACATGCTGTGATGCCTCACAATTTTCGTATTTTAGTGCTTTAAAACACTTACTTGGTCTGCTTTTGATGCCTGGCTGTTCATGAACCCTAGAAAGCATAGCAAACATTTTAAAACGCTCTGCCAACATTATGAGGAAGTTGCCTGTGCAGACTGCTCATAGCAGTCGTAGCAAGCATTGGTAGACAAGCAGTGCTGCTATGGGAGCTGTCCGGCTTGCATTGGTCACCTCTTGCACGCTGACATCACATGAGAAATGGTTGCGATGATACAAAATAATAATTCAGTGGGTGCACATGAACTTACAAAAGCAAATTTGGGTTCACCGCTGCCGCTAATCCCATGAGACAACTGAAAGTGGCGCCTCCCAATTGGCTTGGGCAGATCATCGCGCACTTGACGCTTCCAGCAGCGGGCAACAATATATGGACGCCATGCATCCTAATACTTGATGCCAGCCGTGAAGCCGTGAAGTTCGCCACGTGGACGCCAAAATTCGCACCATGAAGGCCGAACTTTAGAGAGGCATAGGTTGTCAGCATACACATGTTGTTTACGAAATACAGGTGAGACAGGCGAGGGCAGTATTGCTGATGACAGTTTATGTAACCGTTTTGAACCAAAATGTGCTACTGATGTTTTCATTGGAAAATCCGCAGCCATTATACTTATGCGAGTATTTGCTGCCTCCAATACCTTCATATTGGCGGATAATCAGCACTTATGGTATCTTTGGATAATTGTCTCTTTAGTGGTCTAAAGCATTCCCGATAGGCCTGTCTTGTTCAGATGTTTGAAAAGGAGTGCTTCGTCTACATAGCAATGGTCCTTCCGAATGCCTACTCCAGGTCTGCACTCCGAGAGGCGACCCCACATGAACAGTCGGAGCAGCAGAGAAATCTGATTGGCTTCCAGTCACTTGACCCCACCCACTCCCATGGTTGCGCTCGCTGTGGGCAACTCTTGCTATTTTCATGGCGACGATTACAATTCTTGCATCATCACTATTGCCACCATGTTTTCCATATCAACCAAACCCTCTGATATTGGAAAGCTCCTGTCAAGTTGGGTATAGGACATTTGCAGCTGCACTGTGTGAAAGCATTTGTGGTGAGGTGTGCTGGGCTTCCAAGAGCATTGGTCTAGAAAAAAAAAAAAGAAACTACAGGTGTGCGAGAAGTGATGATTGATGTGTGTGTTGCAGTCCCACACCTGTGGTAAGGGAGTATGCATACATGTCAGTGCTCTATATGAGTGGTACAGCCTCAATATTCGTTTTTCGTGTACCTGAAGAAGGTTGCAAGACATACAGCTCTTTTATCTCACCCTTTTATAGTGTGTCACCCCCCACCCCCCTCTTTTCTTGAGCTTTCCTTTTTCTTGCCCTGTGGGGGTTTCTTGTGTTTTGTTTTGCTGGTTTATATTTTCTTGTATTCAGGCATTGACTGCCACTTCTGACGCTCGAGTAACTTATGTGGCCAGGTAACACGTGTTAGAAGAGTGCTGAAGAGGGAATATGCAGAAGATGCTATGTAGCACTTCATCCTATCTTCTGTGCCATTTGTTTCCTCTTGAAAGCAATTGTCAACAGCATGCACGACCTTTACCGTTGGTGCACGGTGGCTCATCAACTGTGCAGCCTTTCGTTTTCTGTCTTCAAGCTGTCGCTCAATACAATCTTGGCTAACGTCTAGTGTGTTTCATCATTTCAGAAACATTGTATTTGCGTTGTGCATGCTGTGGCTTTGCACTCGCTTTGATTTGTCTCTCCACTGTTGGAATGACAGCAGCTGAAAATGCTCATTTTTTTTTAATGGTAAGCCCCACATTAGCTTTGTTGTGTTACAGCAAAGCGTGCGAACTAGCTGTAGCCAGCTGTCACACGGGTGCCATCTCGCATGATTTCTTTTGTGCCAGTCTCAATGTAGGCATGAGTGCGCTTATACTACGTTAAATTTCTATACCCGTGCTGGCACAAAGGCAGTCTACATTATAATCTAGTTTGCTGGATCAACACAGTCTTAAACCTGGTGTTTCTTTTCAATTAGCCACGGTCACCGAGCACAGTCGCCACCTCTAAAGTTGTCGTGATTTATTGATGCAGAACAGGAAGGTAGTGCGCCTGTATGATATGAGCCACGGGCTGCTTGTGCCAATGGTTTCGGCTCACACCTTTGGCAAGTTGATCTTTTCATCCACTTTCACTTCTTTTTTTCTTATTAGTGCTTCATATTTATGCAGCATAACGCAAGTATAGCAGAATTGAAAGTTAGGCCAATTGGTATGGTAACATATTTGATGCAGAGCGAAGAGACACGACAGGGAACCTGTCATGTGTTCCGCACTGTTATCTGTCTTCTTGCACTACGTCAAATATCATAGCATAATTCCTCCTGCGCTTTCTCTCGCTTTATTGTCTCCTCGATTGAACATATGACAAATGAAAGGCTTCAAACAAGGTCACCTGAACGCCTGCAGACATGAAATAAACGCTGTTATTTGCAAATACATTTTCACAATATTAAACATCGTCGAGGTAAATATGACATGCAAGGAGCTTATGAAAAAATCTTGGAAGTTTTCTTTCTTTTTCTTTACTAACCGAACATTTTCTAATAAATAAATTGGAATAGGGTTTTTCAAAAGAATTCAAGAGCATGAACTAACCTAGGTCTTTTTACTATGTTTTTAATGCATTAGATGAGTTTTCTGTTTTGTTCTGGAATCAAGTGAACTTGAGTCTGTGGCACGATTTTAATCCGAGTGTTCTGTCCTGGTGAAAGTGTCAGTTTGCGCTTTTATGCAATGTGCTTTATGCATGTGTTTCTCAACTCGGTGACACTGTGATGCAAATACTCTGAGGCATTCAGCTACTGTGCAGCCATCTATGATGATCGTTGCAGAGCTGCATGCGCTTTGCACTTTTGGGATGGGCATGCAGACTACCAAGAACAGGGCCTCACTGCGCAAGCAAATCCCAAAAGTCTAACAAATGATCAATAGTTCTCTTATCATTGGAATGGTCATACAGACTTCATTGTGAAGTTTTTAATCAACTAGGAAGTTTGTTCTTTAGGTCCATGATACCTGGACATCAAAGGCTGGTCTCTCTTCTTTTTCCTTACATTTAATGAGCTTGTTATGCAGTATATTAAGTTTGGAATACTGTGTGCGCGTGCCGGTGAAGGTGACCTATCATTGAGGGTGCTTACTTTTTTCACTGTTATGATATTTGTAACATATAGTTTGTAAACCTTGGCCGGTTTGGTTGTGTTTTCTCCTTGTTTCGAGGAGTGTGCATAGACCCTTGCGTTCAGTCTTAGTGATGCCGCTTCATCTTTGTTTAGTCGTGTTTCATGAAGAGGCGTGTGCGGTGTCTTGAGATATATTTTTGCTGAGTCTTATGCTTGGGGTGCACGTTAAAGATACTCATCGAGCAATGCTTCAACCAGCGAATATTGCAAGCTTGCTTGGAAACAGGGTTTCTCGCTGTGTTTTGATCTCTTCGTTTTGTTCGATGTGCCGAGTGTGTACATCTTAAAGGAAAGTGTTCTGTGGGTCATAGTCTGCATTCTTCGCTTTCGGTTTGCCTGTTGAAAGGGGCACCTATGTTGGCATGTGTATGAGTGCGCGCTTTAGTCTTGTAGTGGCTGTCCTGCGTCCTTTGAGTTTCTGTAATCTTTAAAGCTTTCACGCTAAACTATGTGTTTTTGGAAGTGATGACTTAAACCAAATGTAAAGGGGAGCAGAAGATATTCCAGCACTCTCCGAGGCTGTCTAAAATTATCAGTTAAATGTGGGAGTTTTAATAAGTTGCATCACAAATCTACAGTCGATGCATTACTGGTGTCGATGTCAACAGCTGTGGAATAACTCTAGAGAAATAAGTTTTACTCGAGCATTCGTGCATTTCAGGCCCCTCTGGAATGCAGACGTAGCAGCTGCATGTCTTTGTAGGATGTTACGATAAGCAGATAAATTTAAGTATGAGCTTTAAACTTTTGTTGGTGACTGTGCACTTGCAGAGACTCGTGACCAGTAGCTTCACCTTAGCCAAGAGAAGTTGCTTGCTACTTGCAAGAGAAGTGCTTGCGTAACTGCCTATACTTGCTTAACCCCTGCTTAATTTTGATTATTATTATTATTATTATTATTTAATCATGATAAAGGCACCGTCACTGTTATGGCCTTTCTATTTGCATGTTGACTTTCATATCGTAGTATCCACTGGCCTCGGGTATTTCACCAGTCATTGCGTGTTGTAAGACTGGGTGAGGCATGTGGCACGGAGGGTTACGCTCCAGTGCTGATGGTGTCACACTTCGACGAATGACTGTTGTTTCTCTGGAAACCCACTATGCAGCCGCGAGACAAGGGTGAAAAAAAGAAACGCATTGTATCCAGCTGCCTGTGCCCGCATCTCCTCTGCGGGCCTGGCTTGTGTAAAAATAACTGTTTCAAACGTCTCGAACTTGTACACATTGTATATAAAGAAGCCGCGAAGAATCCAGCAACGCGCTGCATTTAAAAATAAGAAACTGTTGTGTGCCCAGTGATGGCGCCAAAGTCTTCTGCTACCTCAGCTGATTGTTGTCGTCCTTTCGTAGCAAGCAGCTTAAAACGGCTGTTGTAGAAGCAAGTTACTCTTTCTCTCTCTCGTGATCCAAGGTATGTGTTGTTTCTTTGTTTCTTTTACTTTTTATTGAGAAGTTGGGTTTTCTGTGTGTGTGTGTATGTGTGTGTGTGCTCTTTCTGTTGCGTGGTTGGTACCCCTTGCCAACTATGTAGTGTGGCAGCGTCATAAGGCATTGTATTGAACTAGTGATAAAGGGCATTGCTTCGTTTGGGTATTATGTTGTGAAACTCTGCTTTCTTGCGTTTTTCACGCTGTTCTTTGTCTGCATACGGCTGTCACTTAGTCACTGCATGGCTGTCGGTTAGCGGAGGTTTTAGTATTGGTTGAGCTGGGCAAAAGCTTTGTGACGGTCTTTGGAACTGTGGTGAATTTTCTCGTTTCTTTTTATGCCTGTTCATCGTCCACAATCAGGAAATTTTCTCCGTCTCAGTTACCACAAAATGTTTAAGAGAACAGAAGAAGGCCACGCGCTAGTAATAGATGAATTTGTTTTGCGAAACGCTCATTACGAGACTACCGAGGCCCCTTGATTGTCTGAAAGGTTAATGTTGAAATTATTTGCTTCCGAACACTGTGCAACTGTTGGCCTGACTCATGTTTTTCTCAATTTTGCTAATGTTACTTACTATAATGTTGTACTTTAACTCCGGAGAGTGTATGGATGTATTTGTGCAATGTTTGCAATTCTGCTGCTTCCGCTGGTTTTGTGTAAATATAACCCGTGTTCCTTTGGAGGTCGGGAGAAAATGTCTAGCTACCTCAGGTCGTTGACCAGCCAGTACTGAAAACGTCCATATGTCGGGCCAGTATCCACCTGCCGACGTTTTAAAAGTCTCAAGAACTGATGTGCTGCATGTGTTTTTTTGGTGTTTAGCGCTTTGATATGTAGTATCAGTTTCTTGCTTACAGTGCTTACAATGTTTTTTGAAAATAGCAATGCATTCTTCTTTCACACTACTGCTTTGTTCCCACCGAATACATACACAAACTCTTCAGTCCAGGTTTTCCTGCTTCACAGCATGCAAATATTGGCTGAGACACTGACATTATGAAACAAAAAACAAGCTCAAGAACAGAAATCTTGATTTGAAGTTGTGGTAACTGTAAAGATGGACCATACATGCTGCCAGAAAACGTGCAGATATGGTTTAACTAGCATTATGCTATATGACATAACGCAGTTTTTCGTTCATGGACTACTCTTTAGAGGTAAAGAGTTGTTTTGTTGATCCGCTTAATCATCAGCTCATCGAAAACATTTGAGAGGTCTCGTTTGTTGTGTTGGTGTCACTACACGTATGCTCACAGAAAAAGTTGTTTTTGCTGCATAACACTCACGGGTGCTTTTTGGGAAGCCCGCTTATTTGAAACATCGGCAGCTTGCAGATTTTCTTTTGTGATCTCTTATTGCAATTTTGCGCTTTTGGGGGCATGCACAGCGGCGGTGTTATTGCGTTAATCTACGTGGCTACTTTTACTTCGTTTCCCATTTGTTGTGAGGAATAGTGGTGTGACATATCATTGAGCAGTGACTTTTTATAATTTTCTTTTGTTTGGTTTTTCTTGGCAAAGCGAACAAGTGTGGCGCTATAGAGCTGCTTTGAGATGTCTAAACATTTTATGTGACTCGACATCTTTTACACTTGTTTTACCATGCAACATTTATGCTTGCTTTTACTTGCTAGAGTCGTTCAAGAGTACTCTATGGGTCGTCCTTGTGAAGACAGGTTGTTTTAGAAAAAAATGCAACTATAAATGTACCGGTTAGAATATGCTCAGTGTAACATAGTGTCACCTTGAAAATAAAGCATCAAAGTAAAACATGAATGTGTCTCTGTGTACAGCATGCCTTTCTTTTGGCTGACCGTAGTACCCTGGTCATAGTACCCAGGCAATAGTACTCTAGGCAGAAAAGGGTATGCAAGGATTCCTTTTTCTAGCTTCTATTTCTTTTTTAAGGCAAAAGCCTTAGATGCTCTCAAATCTGAAAATTGATTGTCAGCATCAACACAGGTGATGCATAAAATCATGACATGATGATGTCATCAGGACATCACAGATTGCCAAAATTTGTGACGTCATTCAGTGACGTCATTACGTGACGTTGTTTGGTCAAAGGTAAGTTGACCCTGGAGGCACTGCAGAACATTGGGAGGTGCAGAAATCTCGCAGTGCCTGCGATCCCAGAGGCTGTGCAAAATGATGTAAGGCCTCAGAAGAAAAGAAGATGGTGTTCACCTTCACTTCATCTATCTTAGGTGAATGCATAGGAGACAGTGTGAATTTTATTATCCACCAGCTCGTGACCAGCTCAATGATGATGTAGTCCCCTCGGACAACTGACGAAGTGCTAACAAGGGAGAAAAGTTTGTTGCAGAAACCTCAATCTGTTTCATTGCACGAGTTGCCGCAGTGGCAGTAACAGTGAGCTTTGATTTGTACACCGGAGTCATTGATATGGGCTTTCCATTCTCTCCCATGCTCCGGCTTGCATGTTTTATGGCGGAGTAAGTCTTCACTTCTCGATTCCCTTTGGCATGTGCATCAGGTCTGACACCTTAGCACTGACAATTGTTGGTCTGGAGCAGACTCGTACACATTACATAAAGAAATGTGGCCACCAGGCACGTAGGCAAGGGGGGGGCCCGGGGGGCCCGGGCCCCCCCCCGAAATTCGTCCAGCCTTCTATATTCCCGGGCAACTTTTGTTTTATTTTTGCCATGGAAATACTTTCTTTCAAACAATTAGGCCTTGGGCCCCCCCCCGAAAAAAAATCCTGGCTACGTGCCTGGTGGCCACTTGTAATTACGTCTTCGAAAAATGCAATTGGTTACAGTGACCAATCACTGCCCCAAAAATGCCACTGAGGAATTCTGAAAAGTAATCAATTATGCTTCTATATTACTTTTTTTCAACCCTTTATACTAATGTAACAAGCTAGCCTGGATATATTGCTGTGCCTCCTGCACGCATTCGTGCGTTATCTTCTCTAACAATTGCTTTTCAAAATTTTTCATCTTTCCTTGTTTCTTTAAAAAGAAATCGGCAGCAACATTGAAAACTTGCTTGCTGGAGGGATGAGCAGTGTTGCAATGTGTGAATATGTTGCGCACAACGTTGACTCTACAATACAGTAATGATCGCATGTGGGCCCTTTGCACAGTGCAATGATTTATGTACGTGAGGAATCTTATTAAGGTGCTCCGCTACTTGCACTAGAGCCACTGAGTAGATGAAGTGGCCATTTGGTTCAGTTACCCCGCCAGTATCTGGGAGAGCATTATGGTGATGAAGCAAATGTACAGAGTGCCCTTATCAGGCCTTTGCAAGTTTGTGCGACTCCAAGGCTGCTGCTTGGCATGAGCATGGGGTTTCTGTTGTAGTTGACACCAAATTTGTGCTAAAACATTCATTGCATGTTGTAGGATCTCGCCAATAAATTACTGGTAATGTATAATTGATTTCAGGAAGAAAAGTAAATGAATTAGTCAGTGTTACTGACAAAAATGTAACAAAAACTGCCATACATAAAACTTAAAAAATGCATTACAAGTTGTCAGTTATATGTAATTTGATACGTACAAGTCCAGTCCTGGACTCAAGTTCTTTGTTCATGCTTGTGCACTGCATGTACAAAATGAAGGCTAAGTATGGCTCTTATGGAAACACATGATTGCCGAATCACATTTATGTAAACGAAATTACCTGCACATAGTGCGTTTCAGTCTGGGCTAAATTAAGAGTGCTGTTGGCTGCCGCTTTCATTGACCCGGGTGGTGACGTGAGCAATGCACTGATAAAACTTGTGAAAGTATCCACCTAAACTAAAGCCATTCTTATCTTCTAGCAATAAGATTTTTGTTAGTTTTTCTATGGTTTTGACTGGTTGGTAGTTGACATTGTGAATAGAGCAATAGTCCTGCACCAATTTTCAAGCAGTATAATCAAATGACTTTTATGCCTCTAGGCAACAGGCTGAAACAGACATGACCGCAATTAACACGAAGACAACTCCCGGCAGAATGAGCTACGATGAATACTGTTTTCGAAAGTACATTCATGCACAATGAATGTTGCGATGAAATGACTGTAGCCTACGTAGCTGAATTTTCTGAGGCTTATTGGCTGTGCTTTGCTTCTGCAGCCTGTCATCATCCCTCCCTGTTTTATTTCTGGGCTTTTAATATTAATGCAATGTATATGCGGAGTTGAGAACTTTATTATGTTTGTGCTCCTACATCTGCACAAGTGATAATGGAAGCAGTTCCCAATTCCTACATGCCAACGGAGGCAGTGTTATGTGACAATTCATTTTAGGTGTGTTCTTCGACAGAGTGAATGATGAGCCAAGAGAATTAAAAACAGGTTTGGCTATGGTGATGGTTGTACAGCGACAAATGTTGAACACGTCCTGGGTGAAACGGTGATGTATAACTACAGTTCAATGTGCACGCAGTGATTCAGTTTAGAGTTCACTAAAGGAAATATTTACATACTTCTTGATTTAACTCGCGCCCACTAACCACCTCTAGTTTATAAACTGTGTTTTTCTCATCTTTAGCATTTATATGTGCTTGCTAAATTTTCCTGTCGACAACACGTGCCGCTCGTGTGTCATGACCTGGAATAACCAGGCACAGAGCATAAAAAAAAAAGAATGAAAACCTAAACTGAAGGTTATATGGCAAGATATGCAACTATTTTTGTTTGGGGAAACGCTCCCAAAGCCAGTGTATGTATATTGATTGTAGCCAGGTTACTCGCGCTATCTTCTACACTGTGGTCATGTTCAAAGGGATGATGCCTGAATTAAACAGATTCAGAATAAGAAGTGAAAACGCTCAACGTGTTGTACTTTTGAAGTGAAGACCGCGGAATGCACTGAGGGTGAGTGAGGGAAGATATTTCATCTGGCTATATCCACTATCCTCTCAGCACTTTACACTAGGCGCTTGGCATAAATTGACGAAATTTTCTCCTTAATTGACTGCAGCAGACAGCTTGCACACAGAAACCGCAGATCGCAAGAAATAGCCTCCTATTTTAAAGGGACACTAGAGTGAAACTGTGAATCGGTTTAGATTATAAGCTGAGAAATCTAATGTCGTTAATTTCACCATCATATGTTAATAACAGAGGAGGAAATAAAGGTCGAAGTTTCATGTTTAAATTTCGCGCTGAAATCTCCGCGCGTGACGTCACGGATTTCGAAGTGAATTTTTCGTATTTCGGCGACATTGACTCAATGAAATTTTTTTATACTTGGTATGTTAAGTCTATGGCCCCCTCAGAGGACAATGTACTTCATTTTTACCTATTAGGAACTACGTAAGACTTTGTAGACGCCGTTAAAATCTGTGACGTCACGGCGTTTGATGCGGGAATTTCAAGGTGGTGTCGCCACCCGCATTTTATTTTTGCGCGTTTTCTCGCACACCAAGCGTCTTTTCGTGGCAAGCGGGGTGATTTTGGTGAGAGTAATGTACTAATATAAGAAAAATATTTTTTCTCTTTAGGATCCCTTTAAAATCGAAACTGCTTTTTGGCTAAGCTTAGCGGATGTTCCATACAGTCTTGATTACCGACTTCCGTACTTGAGCGTTGGCTATGACTTCGGCTCGTTTATTGTCCAATGTCCATGTGATGTGAGTTGTGCTATAGTGTTCTAGACTTTAGTTGTGCGAGGGTCGGCTGCTAGTACGAATCAACATAGGTGAAGTAAGGTTGGAATAGTAAACAAAACGGAAACATAGACGAGGAATTAACGTTGCACGCTTCGCACGTGCTTCACTAGCATCTGCGCTTAGTGTAAGGACGACATAAGGTGTTTGCGATGTTAGCGTGTCGTCGGCTACTTGCTCTTCGTTCTCAAACCAAGCTCTTCTCGGCGTGCGCACCGCACCAACGTGAGTAGGTTGCCTATTGGTAGTTAACCGATTGTTACACAGGTGTAGCAAGAAAAGCCGACGCTAACTGCTTTTGCTGCTGATTAAAGCAGCCGCTAGAAGGGCGCGCGCTAACATCACTTCGCTTTCTCCTGCACAGGTCAAAGTTGCAGCACGAGCCAAGTTCTTCAGAAATCGCAGTCGTAAGTTATGCAAGTCTCTGCAAGGGCCGATAAAATTCTTTTTGAACAAATCAGTGTGTGCCAAGCGAGAGTTTTGGTTAAAAAATTTCGACGTAATGAATTGAGAAAGGTATACCTACTTTTCCAAACAGCGCAGTGAAATCGCTTCTTATACGGCGCTAGAAAACGTAGCGTTGCTCATTCTTCGTGCTACGTTTTCTTGCGCTACAGTTCGAAATCGTTAACTTGTTCCTAAGTCGTTCATTTTTCTCTTATGCTCAAAGCACAACTCGCGTTATTACCAGTGTTTCTGCATACGGAACGGTCACATCACCAAAAACATGACGTTTCCATAAGTACCTAAAGTATCCACACAACGAGCATCCACACAACTGAGCATTCGTGACATTTTTGTTTCTTTTGTTAATGTGAACAGCACGCTAATTCCGGTGATGCATGGTGACGTTTATGCAGAAAGGAGAGAATCGTGCTCACTGACGATGGCTCCACGATCGTATGCTGGCATCCGCAAGAGGAGTTTCCTTACGAACATACGAAGGTGTGGCCTAAATTTCATTTGTCAGCCGCACAAACGCAATCTTCGCAACGGTGCTTACGAGTTTGTGTTTTACTTGTTGCAGCCGCTGCCACATATCAGGCCCAAACTGGATGAGGTATGTGTCAGCGCACTGCTTTTACCACTTGTTACTTAGCTGGATTTATCAGACTTGTGTTTGTGTGTACCCTTACATAATTGCTCACCTTGAACAGGATTAACAAAGTCGATGCGTACGTCATGGTACAGTAAAAGCTCATTAATTCGAACTGTCGCCCTAGTCTAGGCACAGCCCTGTGGAAAACTCCCGATAATGAACTGGGAGCCCGTGGTTTTGATCGCTCCTCGCAGAAGTCGGCCCCAAGTGACCACAATGTGCTGGAAAACCAAACCAAACCTAATTTACTAGAGATGCAAAACAACGAAAAAGCAGCATTTCACAGCAGATGAGAATTTGGGCGTTGCGCTGGAGCTCTTGGGCAAGCTGCAAACGATGTTCATGGAGTCGCGACAGCAGACACACAAGCAAATGCAAAATCAAAATGACTGATTACTTTTAATTTTGATTGTGTTACCTCTGCCATTTAAATAAACATGCTTTCGAGCATAAATAGTGTCATATATTTAGACATTAAGGCTCACCGCTCACATGAGCGCACCTCTGTGCTTTTTTGTGGCATATCACTGACTGATCAGTTAATTTCTGTTCAGTGTTAGGACTCCATGAACCTAATTTACAAAATCACCTGCCAAAAACGTGTAGTAGTGCCTAATTCGCAATAATGAGTCCAGCGGTGGCTTCTCTGGGCTCTGCCCGTGCAGTGTGGTGTGATGTCCGTTCATTCTAGCACCCGCCCGTTAATTCGAACTCCGCTTAATTCGAACAATTTTATAGTCCCCTTCGAGTTAATTCGAGTTCGAATTAACGAGCTTTTACAGTATAACAATTATAAATCTTGTCTCTGATCAACATGACGCAAATTTCAACATGATCAGTGTTTGCTGATCATTGTTGATAAATTTCACTGATAAACATGACACAACTAACGTTTCGGTGCCCATGTGTGAAACCTCTTTTTACAAAATAAAAAAAAAATGATCTCTGCTGAAACAGACATGGTACTTTCAGGTATGCCAAGAAGAGATTTCACATGGATAGGATGAATATTGCCACCCACTCTGCTTTCCTTGTCTGTTTTGTTTTGCAGTATGGCCACCAAAACATTGATTTGACTGTCTTGTTGATCAGTGGCAGGATTTCGATAGCATGTATGGGACATGTGCAGCTTGCAGCTGTGGCTAACTATACTACGTACCATTGAACATGCTTGCCTGGTGGGTGGGACAAACGTTTTATGTGTGCCTTGCAAAAAATCTGCAGTCACGGAATGTCTTGGAGAGTGCAGAGTAATATGGAGGTTAGGGAACAAGACGTTAAAATACTTTAGCCATTCTGTTGTCATGTATCGATTCACTGAGCAGCTGTAATTTTGTTGAGAATTTACAGCTATTCGCAATGCCCACGAACTATAGGTGGCGCGCCGTGCTTTTCAAGATGGCGCCAGGAGGAGGGTCAACCCGTTTGTTCGCATAGGAACAGATAGGACGTGCGGACGTACGGACTGTGCCACTTTCACCGGATGAAGTCATGAGCTGCGCTGAAATGGATATGAGACTAAAATACTTTCCCAAAGCATGGAAAGTGCTAAGTACTCGCCACCTAATTATTTGCTGCAAAGTGAAAGGTTATATTTCAGCTCCGTTAACGGGCATAACGATGCTTTGCGAAATCCTGTGCGTGCTACATAAACCTGTATGACCTAGAATTGACGTATGAGCTGAACGGCACTCCGAGGTAGTACGTACCAAGCCTGCCTGACGGATACTCGCTGGCAGTAGTAGGCCGCCAGCGAGTAGCGCCATCGCTGCTGCGCGCGATGATGGCTTGCAAACATAAAAGTGTTCTGTGATAATACCCCGTAGTCGTTACTTGCGCAGTCGGAAACGCGGAGTTACGTCTTCAACGGAACACAAGCATCTATCATGCCATTCAGCAGGGGCATAGCCAGAAATTTTTTCGGGGGGGGGGGTTCAACCATACTTTATGTATGTTCGTGCGTGCGTTTGTGTGTGCGCGTGTATATATACGCAAGCAAAACTGAAAAATTTCGGGGGGGGGGGGGGTTGAACCCCCCCAACACCCCCCCCCCCCTGGCTACGCCCCTGCCATTCAGTAGCGCTTGTGTCACAGCCATGCTGATACTCTAGCCGTGTGTACTTCACTCGCATGTTGCAGGTTCGATCAGCATGATCGAAACATGAATATCGAAAAGAATGCACACATATGCTTTCGCAACGTCGAAGAAGTTCGCCGAGAGGCGTGGATTGTGGCCGTGACTGCACGTTCCATCGCTCTAACCCTTTCGCTTCGCTGGTCGAGCGTGTTGGCAGCATGCGGCGCTCCAGAATATCCACAATAATTGTGATACATGCAATGCACAAGAGGAACTATGCTTTTATTTCGATCTCGCTCAAGGATATTATACATTAAATACAATCAAAGTGACTTACGAGCATGAAAGAACATTAACGCACGAGGGGACGTGAAGTGCAACTCGCTCCTCGTGAGTTAGCAGCTGGTGGTTCATCGTCGCTGTCACTCTCGGTGCTTTCACAGTCTCCTACGTCCAGTGGAAAATCCTCATCGTCAAGACGTTTCTTTCAACATCACTGCTGAAAGCAATCTGAATAATTTCCTCCTCCGAACGACTTCGACCGCTCCGCGTCACCACGTTTACAATTAGAGAGACGTCTGGGCGCGGAGAACGTTTTGCTCTCAGACCGGTCAACAAGCAAATCGCTTGCAGTGTGCTGCCACCTATCAACAAACGTACAAAAATAAGCGGCACAGCGGTGGCTATGAAACCCAACACACTGGCGAAGGACGGCGTCGGCGTGGATGGAAAGCGTTCGCTCCACGAAAGGCGTCGAGCAGACGCGTCCTCGAATGATTGAAACGCCGCTCGCACGATTCGTAACAGCGCTTTGCTGACAAAGGATAGAGGCCCTATTTTAATGTATCGCCAACTTGAGATCGCTCAGTTATACATGAGCACATCGCGAGCCGGCGCGACCTCCCTCCCGCGTACAGTGTTATGGGACTCATGCACTACAAGAAACACTGACCAATTATATATGCAAGTAAAACAGGGTGAGCTTCAACTGAATATGTCAGACGATAACATTTAACTTACCTACGTGGCTAGAGAAAGCCTCGTGAAGCTGATAGTATGTGTACACTGCGGGCTAGCATTGAAAGCGCGAGTTGCCACGTATTTTCACGAAAACTTCGCGTCTCGCAAGAACGAATCAGATTTCTCGTGTCACGGAGGGCCCGGTTTGTTCACTGATGCAGGGAACATGCAAAGTCGTAGTGTTCCTTTCTTGCCAACGCGTTAACACTGAGGCTAGCACAGCCGAACTATGGAGCGACTGCATAGTGCCGCCATTTTGTCGTCTACTAACCCTCCTCGAGAGGACGCTCCTGAATTCCGCTCGGTGGCGCGACAGTCTATGGGCATTGCGAATACAGTTGTGTCATGCTGTGTACAAAGAACAGTAACGAGTCATAAACATACTCACTGTTCATGCAGCTAAGAGCAAGGATGCAAGTTGGATTTCCAGCCACAGTGGCTGCGTTTTGACGGGGGCTTTGAATAGTGCCAGTCTCCTTCATCTGGGCCGACCGCATGCATAGCTGCCACTGCGTGAACTTTGTTGCTGTGCTTCATCATTGCTGTGCTGCATCATTGTGTGCCATCATTGTGCTGCGCTTCTCACGTGGCTCATGTAGCATGGCTTGGGCCAATGGAGCATGCGTCTCAGCTGGACTGGCTGGCACAGCTGCTACCAGCTTCGCCGTCGGCCTAATAAAATGTGGAGACTACAACCCACTTCTCACGAGAACTTGAGTGTATGCACTAGCTGCATCGGAGTGCGCATTTGACGTGAGGCTAGCATGCAACTTTGAAGAGGTTTCACATGCAGCTAGCGTGCAATTTTAGAGAGATCCTCATCATCACTATTCTCGCTTGCGATATAAGTTTGTTAGGCACTTGCTGAATGGGGATCCTTGTATTTAAGCCAACTATCCTGTTTGTCCTGCAGGCAAACTCTGCACTGAAGCTGCAGTACCGTTTGGAGGAAGCCGAGACAATTTACAGGAATGATCGATTGGAGATAGAAGCTCTGACAAAAATGACTTACACCTCCAAGCACAGATGGTACCCAAAGTAAGTGAAGTGCCTGTACTTACTGCTTGTTTGTTTTCGTGGAGCTTGTAAAGTCTTAGCCAGAATAATTTAATCGTTCCATTCTGTCAGCATTTCGTCTTGCACTTCGTCACTGGTGTCTGTGAAGTGTGCCACCTGTGATAAAACTGCGATCCACCAGGGTTGAGTGGTGGATTATAAGAGAGGAATGGAATCATGCAAAAGAAATCCTTGCACTAGTAGGCCCATTCCAATTTTCTGGTGTCGCGGCTCATCTTAGCTGCGTCGTCTGTCTCCAAAGTTGCAGTTGTGATGTCCCCATTGAACCACCCGCTCTACCCACGTTATGCTCCATGTCAAACAACCCTGTCATTGCTTCCTCAGAATTAAAGAAACCAATATAAGTTTATGTTTTAGTGTATTGCAAATCCCAGGATTTCATCGCGCTTTGAACAGCGGATCCTCTGGTCTTTCAAAATGGTAAAGTGCGTTCTGCTGTCAGAGGCAACAAGGGAGTGCATGGAAGCTGTGTTACGTCAGCACCATCATGGCATCGTTTACTTCATTGACATAGCCACAATTGCCCCTCTTCCTGAAATAGTACTTTGCACATACCCTATATATACTTATATATATATGCATACAACCACATGCATAAACATACGTAAAGGGGGATTAGAGCCCCTGCCGAAATGAAATTCTGCGCACACCCCTGGCTTCGTTGAATGCAACAGTTACATCATGTACTATTAGACAGCTGGAAGGACACTAGTTGGATATCACTTCCTGAAATGTGGCAAATTTCATCCTTGATAATGATCATGAGTTGTTTTGGCTCTTTGTGACATCTCGTACAGTTTTAGACCATAGGGCTCCCGTCGCCAAGAGTAAAAAACAATAGTGAGGCATAGATCTCAAATGTTTGCTGCCCACTACCAACAAATGGCTTGAAATAAACATTTCATGCATGGGTTTCGAGTGAGTGCCCTTATCAAACAGCGAAGGGGCATGTTGAAGTGGCGGCAGAGCTCTGTAGCAGATGACATTTACAGGCATGTGCCCCACACTTAGATTTTGTGTGTGCACTGGGGCGTATTTTGACGACCTGTGTCGGTGGATCTGCTTGGAACACAGCTGCCGTGCGCTTCCAGATTCTGGAAAAGTGGACTACATTGTATAGACACACACAGTTTTTAATATTGGCACCTACAGATGAGGACAGACCGTGCAGCTTGGCAGTAGGCCCCAAGTGCCAACAATACTATAAGTTCTCAGTCCAACAATGAGTCTATCACAACTTCTGATGGGGAATATTTTCGAGAGGCTCGTTTCTTTGTGAGACACAACCAGTTGAATCCAAAAGACAATTGGGCCAGGGAAAGCATGGGGAGCAATAATTTTCTTTAACTGTAGTGTAGTAATTTTGATGTAAATTGAAGTGAGTTAGTGTGGACGAAAAACCACCCTTTCTATTGGCAAGATCTGAACCCACACCCTTCGAATTATGCATCTGATATTTTACCAATTGAGCTACAATGGAGGGCACTTCCCCGTCCACTTCTTTAGGTATTTCTGTAAGTGTAATCCCTGGGAGTGTTAGCCAGCACCATTCGTAGCCAAGGCGGTGAGTGTGGAACACTCTTTTTGTCAGAGGGCGTCACGTGGCATGTGATCTTTACACGATGCGGCAGCTGATATAGCTTTTTCCGTAGTTCAGGGATGTAGCTTTTTCATCAGCCTTGTTGGACTGGTTCACAGGTGCCAAGTTTTGTGGGTTAATCCTTGTGCGTTCACAAAGAAGCTGGCAAAATATCAGTGCATTTTGTCCAGCACTTAATTTATAATTGAATATCTTTATAAACACTCCAGCGGCCTGAGCGTATGGCAACACCGGTACACTCACGAGCCGTGACGTAACAAGCTGCTTGTTGTGCAAGTGTCTGCATTTCGGCGAATGATTTTGTTCCGTGCTCAGCTGTGTGTCTAGTTGAGCTTTCTTCAGCTTGGCATCAAAACTGAATGCTTTACAGCCGCTGAAACTTTGGTAGAGGATGGTGGCTCCGCTCCATGCAGCACATGACATAACACACACCATGGCAAAATGGCGATCGCCGGTGGTGGGCGGGGTTTACAGCGGGCGACTTCTAGGGTTTATTTTGCTCTGAAATATTCATTTACACTCCATTTTTCATATATGTATACACTCAAACCTCATTATAACAAAGTCACATCTGCGAGGAAAATAACTTTGTTATATCCGAAAATTCGTTATAAACGTTTATTCTTAACACTGTATCTATGACAGGACCATTCCTCATTTACTTCGTTATAACCGATAATTAGTTATACCCGTGTTTGTTATTTCGAGGTTTGAGTGTAGCGCAGTAGACCCTCTACTTCTGTTTTTTGCTGAAAACTGCAAATTGTTGGGTGACTGTGTCATTTCCCCTTTAAATGACTTCTAACAGTGTCTTATGTGCCTTCACTTGTTTTTACTAGCCAACCATAGAGCCCGTTTTCCTCATTTCACGTTACTGCATCTTTTTTTTTCTTCTTTTCAGCAACAAAAAGAAGTATCTGGATCCCAATCCGCCAATTGAAAGAGAAGGGCTGTGAATTTTCCAATCAAGATGGCCAACCCCGACGCCTCGTGGGTGAGCTTTGCAATCTGAACAAGTATGAGGCACACCACAATGGACCGTAATTATCTGTGGTCGCACACCACCGCAATATTAAGCACTATCCTTTCCACATTGACTTCATTCATTCATCCATTCATTCATGCACACTGCACATTAGACTAGTCATCTACGCTGGTGCTTACGCTAGATTTGTTGCCTGCACATTCATGATCGATTAAGTAATCTACCGTGCCACCTGTGGCACCGGAGATCCTGGCTGCTGTGAATCTCATAAAAAAAACTTGGAATTTATTGGTTGATATATGCGTCATTACTCGGAATACATTGGCTGGAATTTGTTTCTCAGTTTTTGTCCTTTGTTTTTTTTTTTTCCTTCATATTTCGTGATGCGAAGTTGGAGTCGTGGTTCCTACAGAAGTCTATGTGGTAAAATGGCAAATAGATAAATAGTAAGAGCGAGAGCCAAATAAGTCTATATCAAAGACATATAGCTCTATAAACGAGAGATAGAGACAAAAATCATGACACAAGCGCTATGTTCTGCTTTTCCTCCCTGTCCTGTGTTTATCACACTGTTTGCCTTCAATATGGAATACCAACTCATGCAGCATCTGCGGCCACTTTCAAATAAGTCCCTATTTTTTCTCAATTATTTTGTGCTGTAATAAAGCAAGCAGTATTTGCTTGCATTTCTTTTTTTACAAGAGTGAGCGAAAGCACATTGTGTGAGAGACACGCATGTGAATCTTTCATTTGTGTGCACAGGATATTACCATAAAATCCCGAGCATGTGCCCCTTCCTGAGCATGCGCTCCTTTCCCCTTTTCGGGAGATTTGAAATATGCGTCAATTACTGAGCAGGCCCAGCTCTGGTTCTCCCCAACTTCAGCATTCAGCTTCCTTGAGATGCTTCAGAACTGCCACATAGAAGAACTTGTTTGATGCCTGTCCATGTGAAACTTATATACGTGTTTTCATTCTTTTTATGCAGAAAACATCGGTTGTAGCTTGTATACATGGGTGAATTGGTCCCACATGAGGCATGAGAGAAAATTTTGGAATTTGTAAGGCACCATTTAGGGAGAACATTACTGAAATAATTTTTCAGATCGGTTCATTACTGACAGAGTTCGAAGAAACTGAGCTGTCCTGTTACCGTGCTACTGGACGCTGAGAGCTAGTGTCAGTAGAGACAGTAGCACTTTTTCTAAAGGAGTGTCCTCAAATGCCATTCCTCGTCTGCATACTCCAAATATGTAGGAGCCCAAAGCTCCTAATTTTTTTTATGTCACAAGGTTTGCCTGCATTTTTTTTACCCTTTCAATGTTTCTTCGCTATGCCTTGCCAGAGGTGACATTGTGTGTTCTGCACTGAATGAAAAGCCAAAGTCACGTCCCATCGTCAGGGCCATTCCAGGTTGTGCGTGTTGCTCAGAGAATTTGTGCATACGGCCTCTGCTCTCACTCGAAGTGCTGCTTCCTTAAGAAGGGTGCACACTTTTCCGTTTACTTCAGTACGACTGCGCAACAAAAAAAGACATGGACAGCAGAGAAGAACACACACCCAGCGAAAACTCTCAACTAAATTTATTGTGCCACTGAATGGGTTTTTTAATAAATAAATAAATGAATATATACTGACGCAGTATACATTACGCATGCGTGCACATTGAATAAAACTTCAGTTAAGAAGTGGAAGATGCCGCCGCCAAGAAGACAAATTCGTTGTCGGTGAGAGCCAGCGAAAGTGAACTAACGCATTTATCACCCATTTTTGCAATCTGTTTACATTCTAACCATTTTCATGCCATGGAATTGTTTCATACTCTGCAGCAGCCATTGCCACTGCGTGATGTATGCTTGTTCACGAGCGATGCCAGAACATGGTGAAAGGCTTTTTAACGATTCGGTGGATACCGTCCAAGTTATTGCTTATTCACCTCAAGTCTAAAAGACAGTGCTGGAACGCAGTAACCCACACCACATTTAACACGTACATGTGCACAGGCAAATTTGGCACCTCATTAATTTGTTCCCTCTTCTGCGAAGTTGGCTCTAAAGCCAGGTTTATTTACTGCAGCTTCGTGTATTGACAGTAGCATTTGAGTACAGAGTGGTGGAGCCTCGGTCACCTACACCTCCTCTATTGAAGACACATTGATTTCTGCACTCACACTGTCATGCTTTGTCCTTTGTGAACTCTTGCCATCTTAACTGTGGCAGTACATGTGTTAGTCTTCTTTTTTGTTCTGTAACATATTTCTATGTGGATGTCTCACTAACATTGCTGTTTGATTTTTCTGTTTCAGGCACAAGGGTGCTCCATTTGTACAAGTAATACACCCAAACATAGGTTTAGTTTGCAGATACTATATCATGTTTATTAATAAAGCAACAATGACATCACATTCACATCTTCATCCTGCTGTCTTCTGTTTTGTGTACAGTGCTGTTGGGTGTACATATATGGAGCACTGCTCCGCAGATGGGCTCTCAGCCGAAGCAAAGTAGCAGAAGTGTCAGTTACGTGGAACAGTAGAGGGGTGTTGAGGGGGCGTGGGGTCTTGTCAACCCCAGGCACACGCCTTAGCAGCCTTAATTAAGGCTGTGTTTTGTTTCTAGACATGTAGTTTGCTGGAATGAACTTTGCACAAGCAACCTTCCAAATTTTGAGCACAACATAACAGATTTAATTTGTGTACATCAACCTCAATGTACAGTTCAGTTAGTCTGGCTATGTCACAACTCCAGGCAAATGGGAAACCCATGCCTCTGAAAAGTAGTGTTGGCGCTTACACTTATGACGTGGGAACACTGTGGCAAATGTGTTCCTGCGGTTATGTTCATACCGTTGAAATAAGGCCGAGGCTGTGGCTGCATAACACAAGTGCGTATTCAGTGCGCTCTTTCTTTTTTTTTCTGACAATACAGACTTTTCATAAAAATGTTGTGACAGTAAGGCACCTGTCAATTTCACACATGAACTCTGTGTCGAGACAGAAGTAGGTCCTTTCTGCTGCTAAAGCAACACTGAAATTTAACAGACACTTGTTAATTAGTATTGAAGACAGTTGTTTATATGGAGAAGGTGTGGGGCATCGCAATATATGGCATGTTGATTTCTTAGAAATAAGAAGAAATTGCGTGAAATTTGTGATATTAACTGAGTGCACTGGACACGCAGGAAAGATGGCTGCTGTGTAATGTCAGACCAGAACTTCCCATGAAGAAGAAGTGAGAACTTTAAATGAAGGCACGTTAAAGGAGAATCTGGTCAGGGTCAACACTGCAAGTTGTCTGAAATACACGAGTGGACTGCTTGTTCTTTGTGTGCGATGTGTAGTGCTTATCTGTTTCTTTCTTAATCTATAAATAGGCACAAAGCACTCTCTTGCCTCTCTGCACGAAGAAATGCCACAGTGGCTGCGCCCGAGTTTTATGCTGTAGAGAACGAAAAGGTGAATACTGCGGTTTTCTTTTGCACAGCGTGAAAGAAACAGATAAGCATCAAGCATAAGAAGCAAAGGTACGGTGATCCGTTGGTGCAAATGTGATGCCCTACTCTTCGATAAGAGCCATTGCCCTCAGTTTGGTAATTAAAATTATTTCAGAAGTCTTTGTTAATTTCGCCAGTTTAAGTGTTACTTTAGCAGCAGCAAAGTGTATCTGCCCTGACTCAAAGTTTGTGAGGATGCCGGGGTTTTACTGTAACAGCATTCATTGAAAAAATCTGTACTTGTCTAAAAAATAAATATCTATGTAGCAATGTAACGTAATGCTGTAATGTTTTATGCTGCAATGTAATATAGCGCATTTTGTAGTGAGGCCTTCCAATGCTAATTCTTTCTGGTGTTTGCCAGTGGTCAGTGTGATAATCCTTCCATATTGCCAACTGCATGGATCAGGTAGTTGTCAGCGGTAGATGATAATGCTAGCATAGAATTTAGAAGAAGGCATCGCGACGAAGTCGCTGCCTGGTGATGCATTTCTGCAGTAATGTGTAATGTGCAGTAATGTGTTTTTTTTTTACTCTTTTTTCCTTCCTTACCTTTCTATCCCCCCTTCCCCACTGCAGGGTAGCAAACCGAAAAACTTTCTTCTAGTTAACCTCCCTGCCTTTCACTTAACCTTTCTCTCTATCTCTCTCTCTGCAGTAATGTGTGTGTCAAGCATATGCCTGTATTTCATTTCTTCACTATCCCGACCCGTCAGAAACTTTAGATGCTTGTGGTGTGTCGATTCCTTTGCAGTAGTACAAGGATGCTCCTGCCAGAATTATGATGGTGATTGGTATATAAAATATAATCATAAGTTATAAAAATTATCTGCAAAACGTGGTATTTCTTACATTATGTAATATCGTCGAAAGGGTATCGTCGTGCCAGATTGCCACTCATAAATACATGGTGCAGTGCCACACTTGCGATTTTCTCAGATGGAAGGCATAGCACCTTGAAAGACTTTAAAATTTGCTAAATGACGCTGCTAGAAATCGCAAGATAAAAATTATGGTGAACGTATAAGCCAGCTCGCTCAAGGTAGCTTCACCGAACAAAATCGTCAGTGCGCTCTGTGCCGGGCGGTTCACATTGATTTTAGTCTGCTCATGACGTGCTTTGCTCATGTATAAGACAGTACTTTACGACGTGGCGACCGCGATTGTCCTCAGAGATGCGGGTTTACGGGTTAGTTTATTACATGGCCCCCGAGAGGCCGTGGTTTATGAGCACGTATTTGCAGCTCCGCCGCCAGATGGCGCAAGCTTGCTAGGCGGAGCAAAAATTTGATTCGTACGACCGCGTCGGGCGCCACGTGTTTAATGTCCACGCTGAAGAAATCTTTCCCGTCGTCCCGCGAAGGTTCCGTAAATTGGGAAGAGTGAAGAAGAGAAGAGAGAAAGAACAAGTTGAATGGTGACCGGTTGGATGAGCTAGATCACTGCAGAGAGAGAGAGAAAAAAAAGAAAAGACGGACAGGTAAAAACTTCGAGTTCTGTTTGTAACTTAGCAATGTGCTTGTTCGGGCTAGTTTTTGTTGTTTTTTTTTTGCGCTAAGAAGAAATAATCTATTTGTAAGCAGTCAAACGGTCTGAATTGCGTGTAGATTCGATGTCCGACTAGAAGTTTGAATGGCATCGCGTTGGGGTGGCAGAGTTGACCCTGGTGGAATGTGTTGGGTAGGCTTTATGGTGAATGGAAAAAAAAAGAGGGGCGGGGGTTGGTTGTTTGGTTGGAGGTACGTTGAGGTTTCCGGGGTGCACTTGCTTCCTTTGGCGTCACCCGCCGCGACAGTCCCGCGGTTCTGGTGCCAGAATGCTGACCCGAGGGTCGCGGGATCGAATCCCGGCCGCGGCGGTCGCATTTTCGATGGAGGCGAGAATGCTTGAGGCCCGTGTGCTTAGATTTAGCTGCACGTTACAGAACCCCAGGTTGTCGATATTTTCGGAGCCCTCCACTACGGCGTACCTCATAATCATATCGTGGTTTTTGGACGTTAAAGGCCATCTCCGGCGATTTTTCGAGGTCGATGGATCTCAATGAAATTCGCTTGGTACGTTCCTTTGCACGTTTCCGTCATTTATGCCAAATTACAGGCTTGAGACATGCGCAGGTTATTTGCAAATGAATTTTAAAGATTGTCTGCAAACGCCCTCCTGGCCAACGTCACAATTATTGGCAACATTGCGTCTGTGACGTCAGTATTGGGAAGGCGGCGGAAGTGAGGCAGCCGAGGGCGCCGCTAACTTCGGCCGCTACAGCGAGCGTCTGCTGTGCTGGCCGAGACACTGTCAGTATCAGACGCGGCATTGTCAGTCGCAGACATTACAGCTGATGCGCGGCGTGCTGACCTCTCTACTGTGCGCCTGCTCGTCCCGGCTGTCACAGTTTTCATACACCGCGCCGGCGTGACCGGCATGCCTTGCACGACTTCCGGTTCGTTCGTAACAACGTGTACGTCATACGTAGATAGTACACTCGGCTGGGTTTCGGTTTCGGTGTTGCGCTTTTTTGCTTATTTAAAATTATTCCCCACTTTGCCGAGTATTTCTGCTATCGGGCCCGTAACAGGGGCGTCTCAGGAACATAAAAGCACCATTACTTTGACATGGCCAAAAAATCGCCGGAGTTGGTCCTTTCAACCCCAACAATTATTATTATTATTGTTGTTAACCGTCTGGCGTTGCCCCTGATCCTGCGATATCGTGTTAGATTCTCCGTTGTGTCGTGTGCCACTGCGTGAGTCGTAATGCCGTCTTATGTCTATACGTATGGTCCTATTGTTTATGTGCGCAGAGGCCAAGGCCCAGTGGCACCCAATTTAGGTCACGGTAGTGACAGTCAGCCTTTGGCGATGGACGTGACAGCTTAAGACGAGAATAAAGCTAAGCTGGGGTCCCGAATTCGCGCGGATGCATGATTAGACACGCCCTTTGTCTTTGACCCACATACACAGTCAAGTAGATTAGCGGTGACAGGCTGGGCAGTTTTTTCTTTCTTTTTTTTGTGTTTGCAACACCTACGAGACAACCCATATGTGACCTACTCTGCCATGACACTACATGACACACTTTATCGCGCGAGCTATCATTTATAATAACTCGTCCGTGAAACAGTGTTAGGGCGCAGTCGATCCATGGAGCTTGGTAAGATTGATCAAGAAATTCCCGGCATCATGCAAATACTTATATATAGCTTTTCTTTGATCTGGATCGTTTAACTACGGTGCCTGGCCTGCTTCTCGTGAAGAGTGGACATTGCTTTCAACAGATGTCCTTTGTGTAGGCCGTGAATCGATAAGTTTTCATTATTGTATTGCTCGAGTAGGGCGATGTTTTATGCGCTTATCAAGGATTTAGGATAAAGAGGCTTTTCGCGTCCATAGTTACTTGTCCTGATTACCCTCCTACCGCTACTTCCCTGCTCGACCGATTTTCTTTAGGCTATCCGAAAAGCAACTCCGGTGGATATATTTATTCTCGCTGCCCTTTCAGCGACCCATATTTGCTATTTTCCTTTGTTACGAAAAGAAAAACAAAGCCTCTAGCTCAAATGCTCCTCAAATGATCATGTTTGTTGGATTCGCAAAAAAGGGAAAAAAAATGCTAGTAATGTTCGATGACTTCCCGGCAATTCGGTGATACATAATCTTCCTCAATGAAAAGGGAAACGGCGACTGTCAAAAACAAAAAGAAAAGAGAGAGAGAAAGAGGAAAAAAAAAAACATTCTCGTCACTTGCCGCGTTTCATTGCTGTAAAGCTGTCTCCCCGCTTCGCTCGTGAGCTAAGTGGGAAAACTCGCTTCACAGAACTGACTAAAATATGTGTGGTGGTATGCGGAGAAAAGTGCGGTGTTTGAAGTTGTAAAAACCGTGCCAGATGCTACGCGATCTCTTGGTTCAGTCCTTGACCTAAATCGAAGCGATGTACATGCCCTAGATGCTCGCATATTGTCGGCTCTCCCATAACTTAACTAGCCTCCCTTTCCCTATCTCTGTCGTTATTTATTTATTTCTCTTTATCTCACTTCAAAGTGAGGGCTTAGACATAAAAAAGGTTGTTCTTGTTTGTTGTAGCTGCTGATGTTGAGTTCGAGCATAGGACCACGAAACGAAATTTTGTGCTCGGGTCATGCCGCTGTTCGGAGAAGCGCACGTCGCAACACTTTGCGTTTCTGAGTTTGTCCAGAGCCTGGTTATTTCGCGCGGCCTTAGTTCCGCGGTAACGAATATTTATGACGCGTCGAACTGACCTCGTATGTATCTGTCAGGGCGCGCAGCAAGGGAACGCGGGGCCAGAGATCGAGCAGGCGTCTTGGACGCGGGTTCCTGTTTATTTCGTAAGGAGGTGCTTTATTTATTTATTTTTTTGCGCTTGTTTATTGTATCCCTTGCACGAGTTAAAACTAGTTTGACTCATTTAGTCGCTGTTGGAATTTCTCCCAGACGCAGCGATCTTCTAAAAAAATGTATTTTTTTCCCGTTTATTTTCATGTTCCCTCTTTTTCCTATCCTAGACTGCCGCGTGCCATCAATTTCTACAGGGTGATTTATTATCACATTTCCGAAAAAAAAAGTATGTGTGATTTCTCTGGTGAGTGATCGTAGTGCATTTTCTTATCTCTAGTTACGCTCTCGGCGCACTAAAAATTTACGAACTGTAAAAAAACCTACTCATGAAGCTGTTTCGTAACTACGCCACAAAAATGTATGTAACAATTATGTAAGCTTGGATGAAACATGCAAAACGGGCAAATCGGTTGTATAACTCATCAACGCGTGGTAACAGTTAACGTAATCTAAGTTCTTTAAGCCGGTCTTTACCGATTGAGGTGTGAAATGTGTGCCTTTAATTTGAGAAGAGAAACCAGACTCTGCTTCATGGCCGGTACTATAATAATCACAGCACTTGGTCGCGACAAAGCTCTCGAGCACGTTGAAATTTAAGTTTATGCCGGATTTGCTTCTGGCGCGGAAACGGAAGGTCAAAGGCTTGCTGGGCTTGCAAAAGAAAAAAAAAAAACAAGAAAAAGAAAGGAAGAAACCTTGCATCTGTGAGCGTTCGGACATGGAATCTATTAGGACACGCACGCATGGCGAAGCGCACGTTTGGCATCGAATTTTCGCAAAGCCAAACTTAACTTTTCCTGATGTGTGCAATGCTCCATGTCGGCTTTGTATGTTGTCCTGTAAATGGCTTTTATTTCACCACCAGTGCACCAGCGGCCAATGGCGAGACGGCCACCGCTGTTTTTGTAGGTAAACCTTTCACAAAACGCAGTGATCCGCTGGCAAATATCGCCTAACTGCTCCGCAGTCAAATGTTTACCCGTTAAAGTCGGATAGAACATGGAACAGTCGAATAAAGCACTCAATTTGATTGATTGATTGATTGATTGATTGATTGATTGATTGATTCATTCATTCATTCATTCATTCATTCATTCATTCATTCATTCATTCATTCATTCATTCATTCATTCGAATGGCTAGTGCGATTATCTATAGAGAGACGACATGATCCTAGCAAGGTGAAATTTGGGGTGACTGATCGATTGCGTAGTCGTGTGTTCAGTTATATCGTGTGATGTGCGTTGTTGCTTTCCCTGGTGTTCTGAGCTGCGCAAAAATCGAGAATATAATACCTAATTAATCTTTTTATGTGGACTGCTAGCTGTTAACCTTTGCTTCTAGCCTATATTATTGGTAAGCTTGTGAACTGGCTCGTTGGTTTTGTTCAACGGGAACAAACGCACATCTGTATATAGCTGCGTTTCGGCAGTTTCTGTAGATCTCAAAACAAACTGACGTATACACAGAGTACGTATATACTTCAAGGATCGGAGTTCCGCTTTTTTCCTAAGCACGCCGTCACCACGTCAGCGCTGCAAGCACTGGTCTCTGTAACCACACTTGAGTTTACGATAATGAACAAAATCTTGTTGACCGATTAATTGTTCCGCCTTTTCTTCATTTTCCCTGTCGCCCCCTCTGGAGGCTTTCTTTCCTACATCCCTGGATGCTTGAACGGCATTTGATGTGCAGTGCATGCATCAAGTCATGACACTAAGCGGTGATGGCTGTGTCGTCGGGCCCAGCGTGAAATTAATTCTTGGTGGACCCGACGCGACAGACGTAAGGAACGGAAGAGGAAACTTTCTGGAAAGCGCATTCACTGAGCGTGTTCAGCTGGTGGGCCGGCCTTCGTCAGAAGCTGGTCCACAAGCTGAAAAGTTCAGTAAATACGCTGTCCAGAGAGTTTCGTCGTGCCGTCCTGCGCGCGCGCGCACGCGCACGCAAGACGGCACGACGCAAACTCACACACACGACGCAAACTCACACACAAGACGGCACGACGCAAACTCTCACACACAAACACGCGCGCACGCGCGCGCGCGTGTTTGTGTGTGTGAGTTTGCACACGCTTATATTACTTATCTTTCGACATCCTATATGGCCGGGTGTTTCGAGCGTTTTCTCCTTCGTTTAGGCGCGGGCCCGTGGCGCCCCGTTCATTTTTCTTGAATTGCGTAAGCAGCACACAGCCGTTAAAAAGCCGACAAGGAATTACGACCACGCATGTGCGGGCGACCGAAGCATGCATGCAACAGAAAAAAAAAAAAAGTGGGACACACGTGAGCCGAAATTCGAATGTGCGACTCCGATGTGCGACTCCGATGTGCGGTCGCCGGAAGCTGAGCTGAGACGATCGAACGACTGTGCAGAACGGGCCGTGCTGCATTTTGTCTTATTCTTTTTTTTTTTCAGTTTTTTTTTCAGTTTTTTTTTTCTTTTTTGAGCATACATGTCGAAATTAGTTGCGCCCCATCGACAGCTCGCTCACGTATTCCGACCCTAAGCACCTCACGTTGCGTTTCTTTTTAACTCAGGATTCTGCGCTTTTACATTTATATTTGTTTATAGCTTAGCGGCCTTGTCAGAGCGGAACTAGGACGAAGCACGTACGGGTCGTTTTCGCTGCCGTTTCAGTTCAATGGAGTGTACTTCAACAAGGAGAACGGTGGGCGTTTAGCGGCTTCGGGCCTTGCTTTACCCACTAACGCCGCTTGCTTCCGTTTCTCTCTCTCTATTTTTTTTTTCGTCAAATGAAAGGTCCAGCCCTCAAGAGTTTAGAAAATGGGCTGGTGAGCATGAGTGCGCCCTAAAATATTAATAACGAAATCATTTTTCAAACCAGTTTTGGTTCGTACTGTCATCAGTTCGGTTTCTACTGCCGGCAGTGTTAATCATGCTACGTTCTGTTTCGTGATAAGAAGCCTACAAGTCGGACAGGGCGAACGGAACCGCAGAACAGTATAATCTGATTATGATTGCGGGGGTTTTACGGGCCAGAAGCATTTTATGGTTATGAGGCACGCCGTGGCAGGGTGCTCCAGGTTAACTTCGACCACCTGGGGTACTTTAACGTGCGCCTGCCGTGACATGGGTGTTCTTTGCATTTTGCCCCCACCGAACTGCGGCAGCCGTGGCCGGGAGTCAAACCCGCGCACTCGAGCGTATTGTAACGCGACACCCTACGGATAAGCTACGACGCCGGGTGCGAAGAGTGTAAGCGAAATTCTTCTTGGCGGTTTGGGAGGAAAAGGAAAAAGGCACCTAATTTCTGTCTGCCTATAGGCGACAAATTGGGACACCGCCACCGCGCACAGTTAGCGCCGTCTCATGCCCTCTCTCCACTTTCAAAAAGCGGTTTGTACCGGTTGTATCCTTGCAATTATTCGTATAGGCGATGTTGCGCTTCTAATACCCGCTTTTTTATCTTTCACTCTATCCCTCGCGTGCGGAAGCACGCAGGATCAGCTAATGATGTCCAAGGTTGCCGTGTATCGCCGCAATCCTTGCAGTGGAACGCGTTTCTTCGACCCCGTTTGCGGAAGAAAGGCGCGGTGCCTGCATGAACGCGAGACTGGGGAATCGTTCGCGACACAGCCCACGGCGTTATCTTTCTTTTCACAGTCTTTACTTCCTCCGGGTTTTTCCTCTTTCTTTCTTTCTTTCTTTCTTTCTTTCTTTCTTTCTTTCTTTCTTTCTTTCTTTCTTTCTTTCTTTCTTTCTTTCTTTCTTTCTTTCTTTCCTTCTTTCTTGCTCATTTTGCCAGGTTTGCCAGGTTTGCAGATCACACCCACGATCCGGGTTCCCACCACCAGATGGCTGCACCGCTGTATGCAGGTCGCGGCGGAGGTGTAAGCGCGAGACACCTGCCTACCTGGTGCTGAACACAGGTGTTCAGAAGTATTCACATCTAGATCAGTAAGATTATACGTAATGAAATTCAGTCGGAGCCTGTCCAACTTGTTGCGAGAACATTGATATGTAATCCGAAATGTGTGAATAGAGACACAGCACGTACAAAAATGTATGTAGACAATCTATGGACTCTAAAAACGGGTTTCGATAGTCTATAGACTGTCTAAATCCATTTTTGTAAGGGAGGGGAGGGGAGTGGAAGGGAGGGGAGCTTCCTTCGTCACTCGAAAGGGTCGAAGAAAGTGGGAGTTTAAAAAAGCATGGGATTGTCGATCGCCTACGCGGCCGAATTTCGATGCCGTTAGTTCCTTCTTTCTATGTTGCGCGCATTTCGCTTTCTGTATGGACCTCGCGGACCCAACAGCTCCACACAGACAGTCCATCAAGACGTCGCGAATCTGCGAGGAAGAGAATAATAATAACACAAATAAAAGGATACGTCTTCCGCAGTCACACATGTCGGACACTGCGGTGTCATCAAAAGCGAAGTTTCGTAATGGGTTTTGGTGAGCCCCTGCGTAGGTGCTTGGAAAATAAGTCGAATAAATGAAAGAAGCGGGATGGTCGTCTTTACGTTGAACGTGTGGGCGCGAATGACGTAGAAACCTTCTTGAATTTTCTTGAAAACCCAACGTAAGGAAAATGTTCGTCCTTGGAGGTTTTCGTGTGTTCTTGAAGGGTTCATTTTCTTTAAGTCTCATCTTTCCTAAATTTGAAAGCAATCGAGTACAATTTTCTAAGCGTGGAAAGTCGATGAGATGTTGGGCACACGCAGGCTCATTGCGAATCGTAGCAGTTGCGGGATCAATTATGTGTGTCGAGGACGATGTTCAGTTAACCGGTGTCCGTATCACACCCCCAGCTAATATAACTCTTTTGCATTAATATATTTAATCCAATCCCTAGAAGAAGGGTCACCGAGGGGTTCGGTTTTTTTTTTTTTGTTAATCACGACTGTATATGAAGCCAACATAAAACGAGGCCAAGCAAAACACTGGGGGGATTATTAAGACGAATGCCTTAGATGCCTCATCAAACGTGAAAATTGACTGTCGGAGCCGGCGTCCCGCGGCGTCGGCGTCAACACTAGGAATGCAAGAAACAACAATTAAGTTTTCTGGACATGCGTAACTAAATATTGAGAAATACTTTAATGAACTGTCGGGATTATGACGGTGATAAACATCGGGGCCGCGCGCTTCCGCTTCGCTGATTAACAATTTGTATGGAGGGCTCGGGTGGTGATTTTTCTTTATTTATTACCTCCTATGTACATTTTTTTAATAAGAATGTGATGACAAACATAAGTACAGAACATCGTGGTTTAGCGCTAAAAAAAAAAAAAGACAGACACATGTGGGAGACAGGACAGGCGCCTGTCCTGTCTCTCACATGTGTCTGTCTTTTTTTAGCGCTAAACCAAGATGTTAAGTACTCACCAACTCGCCCAACAACAAGTTCTTATTAAGTACAGAAAATTGTGCAAACACTACTAGCGTTCGAAAGGTTAACGGCTTCCTCAAATTGCTTGACCTGTAAAAGGCTTTCTACTTGTTGATGTCATTCAGTCAGGTTTTGTTAGAATCCTTGTGATTCCACGAATGAACGAGATTCAAGGTATTACTCTCGAATCGAAGGTGGAATAATATCAGCACTGCAACATCCGAGAAGGGGCGCATGATATGTGGGACGGTAGAGTGGTGGAAGGGCACGTGAAAAGACTCGCGCGTGAAGGCTATGAAGCGACGAAGACGAACGAACGCCCTGGCACGTTTTGTTTAATCGGCCATAATTCACGGTAAACCTAGCACCTGCGCTGTGCGAATTTGCTCGCTTAATTTATGAGCAATCACCGTATAGGTCGGTTCTGGTTGAATTTCTTTTTTTCGGGAATGTCGCGCTTCGCGCAGCAAGAAGCCACACGCTTATTCTCCTAGGCGATTCGAAGACGAAAGCCGTCGTCGCCTTTACTTTCTCAGTCGATTGTGTTGATCCTTTCCCTCCTCCCTTCCCCCCCTCCCCCCTCGAAGCCTTCTGCACTTCACGCGGTGTCCTGCTGTCTCCGGGATCGGCCCACCTTTGACCAAGAGACGACGAGATGCGATGACGTCGTAAAGACGTCACGATAACGCCACAAAATTTGGCTACCTGTAACTACATCATGCCGTGAACACGACGTCATCTCGGATCACGTTGAACTTGGCCAAGCGGCGACGTGATGCAATGACGTCATCGCGTGATATCATAGTGACGTCATAATGACGTCACAAATGGGGATCTTTGACGTCATGATCACGTCATCTGTGGACAGACGACTTTGCATCGTTCACGTTGATGCCGACGCTCCCGACGGTCACTTTTCGCGTTTGATGAGGTATCCATAGTAAACTGCCGCGCCGTCTAGTTGTTAGACAGCACTCGTGGTCGTCGCTGGTTTCCTATAGTTTTGTTTTTTGTTTTGTCTCGTCTTGCCGCCCCGCGGCGCGCTGACTCCTTCATCCGGAATACAAATGCCGAGCGAGGAGCATCTCCTCATTCGCGCGCGGAATACTAATGCCGAATTCGGAGCACGTTTTAATATACGGCCGCGGGACGCGCGAGACGGCGTGTTCCGCGCACGCACCGATGGAATATAAACGCGGCACGATATCCGGGTACCGTTGAAGTCACTGCGACAACGAGGGTCCCGTCGTCGTCGTCTTCTCAGCGATTAGGATCTAGCTCCGCGAAATGCCCCAGGCGACGCGACGTCGACTGTCGCTTTCCAAGATTGCCGTCATTAAAAGTGAGGCTCACGATCCTCGGACTACGGCGTCGCAATAGTTCATCGGCCGACGTCCTTGGCTTCGCATCGCACGCGTCGGAGCTGTTGAGAGAAAGGCCTCAAGGAGGGGTGTGAGGTTGAGCGACAGTGCCTTTTCGAGATCGAGATCGCGTGCTATATATATATATATATATATATATATATATATATATATATATATATATATATATATATATATATATATATATATATATAAGTATGAGAGGTGGCACTTCAAGAAAACTTCATTTATTACGTCGACGTTTCGGTCAGAGCCTGACCTTTCTCAAGACTTGAGAAAGGTCAGGCTCTGACCGAAACGTCGACATAATAAATGAAGTTTTCTTGAAGTGCCACCTCTCATACTTATACGGCAACCAAAGGCAACCACTCCTTCAACATATATATATATATATATATATATATATATATATATATATATATATATATACCATGAAGTGCTGGTGCACGTAAAGAAAAAAATAGCGCGTAAAGAGAAAAATAAATTGCATTTCTTTGACGTTTCGACCGGGGGCCGGTCTTTTTCAATGAATATCTGGGGTTTTGTGTCCCGAAACCACGATGTGATTTGATTATGAGGGACACCGGTGTGGAGGGCTTCGGAAATTTCGACCACCTGGGGCTCTTTAACGTGCATCTAAACCTAAGTACACGAGCCTCTAGCATTTTCGCCTCCATCGAAAATGCGGCCGCCGCGGGCGGGATTCGATTGCGCGATCTTCGGGTCAGCAGTCGAGCGCCATAACCACTAGACCGTGCACCGTGGCGGGGTGTCTTTTTAAAGAGTTAAGACTGGTCCCCGGTAGAAACGTCGAAGCAATTTTTTTTTGCTGCACGTGCGCCTGCACTTCATTTACTTATTAAAATCACCGGATCCAAGGAACGTGCGCTTGGATCGCGCGCTTGGATCCACCGGATCCAAGCGCGCGAAATATTGCTGGCGGTTACTTTTCGTGCAGTGAGGTTATGCGTAAGGAGTGCAAACTTGTATAGTATACCAGTTTCAGCGAAAATTCTTTTGACAGTTCTTTCGATAGAAATTATAGTCGTTTCTGGTGGTATAGTTGTCGGAATGCAGGTGAACCTCTCTGGGTCTTTGCAGTCCGCCATGTGAGAACAGCAGTGTGTAAGAAGGGGTTCAACTATGGGTAGGGCTCCGTGTTTTCGGATAAATCCGAAAAAATCCGATGAACACTCCCGGGTAAAATATTTGACGATTCGAATTTTTCCGATAAACTACGATTTTAAAAGGGCATTTTCAACCGTTCAAAGGGTATTTTCAAAGCTAAGAATCATTAATCGAAAGGAGCGCACTTCTACCAGCGGCAGCAATCTCGTAAAATATGCTTTCATCTGTTACGACAAGCTTTAAGGTTGTAATACGAACAAACGTGGGTGTTTTGTATTCAGGTATTTTTGCTTGTATGTATATGTGTTTCTGCGTTCAAACCTTCCAGACTTCTAAAATACACTTAGTGTGTTCGCATGCATTCGTGTTCAGATACAATGTCGTCTTAGATTTCGGAGTATTGAGAATAACAATAATAATAGGTCCTTCATTTTTTCATCCAGAAGATGAGGAAGGCTGGGAGAAAATGCTGAGAAGCAGGTTGACTAGCTCCTGCTTCCGTAGAAGTACACTTTGGCGAGTTTACAGCAGTACATGCATAAACAGCCTTATTAACAGGGTAAATGAACAGGAAGTGAAAAAAAAAAAACATGAAAGGATGGAGAAACAGGATTAACAGCAACAATGCAACGCATTTTCATTGGAAATAACATTAATAAGAACGCATTGCAACAACTTGAATTGCAAAATTAAACACCAAATTTCGGAGAATTGGAGATTTACGTGAAGTAAACTTCGATAAACGCCGTATTTCCACCCCCAAAAAATAAACTCTGAAAAATACCGTCCGAATTTCAAGAAAAATAATCTCCGAAAACACGGAGCCCTAATTATGGGCTATAGTTAAGAACCGTATGACGTAAGCAGACAGGGAAACAACTTCCGTTTACTTTATATGGTTGTTATTGCAATGCCCAGATTGTAGTGAAGCTGCCAAAGATAGTTCTTTCAACGATTTCTTCGGCAACAACGAAATCCAATTAACGTTCAAGACGGATGGCACGTGGCGGCGCGCGGACGGCATGAAATGTCAGTAAAAAAGAAACGTCTTTTTTTTTTATAGATCGGCCACATCGCGAAACACGAATACGCCGACTTTAATCGACTTTAGTAACACGAGACCGCCGGCCATCAAGCTCATAGAAATTACTCGGCCCATGGCCAAGAAAACCTTGGCAGAAGTTCGCTTTAATATGATTAAAGACAGATATCTCGAAGGCGACGGCATTGTTGCTTTTTATTAAGAGCTTGTACATTCATTGTGTTTTATAGTTGCCATATATATATAGACTATTATACGAAAGATTTTGTGCTGTCATTTTAAGCCACTAACCTTTACGTTCTTTATACGTGACAGGAAACGAACGTAACTATACAGTAGACCCATATGCACGAATACGGCCAGCGGATAGATTCAGCATTTCAAGACCTCGTTAGTTTAAAGTCAGGACATGCAGAACTGTGGAATCATTTGTGTAAAAGCGCAAGATGGCGGCAGCCATCAATAAAAATTAAAACGATGTATAACTGTGTTAACTGTAGAAACAGCGCTAAAAGACGGGACGAACGAGGAAAGGACACAAACAACGGCGCTGACTAACAACCAAATGTGTTTTATTCTTCCAGTCTGCATTTATATACTCCGCCACAATCTCAACGAAGCAAAAGGCAAAGAAACATAGACAAAAAAGATGATTAGCCTGCGCAGAGGCCAAAAAATCCTCAAACAGACAGAAACGTTAACTCCTTCGGAAGGAGGGAGATCGAGGGGAGGCTGACACATGCCTCTCCGCCATTATAGATATGATACGCTTCAGAAATGACACGCGCCCGTTCATCATGGTACTTCGACAGGAAAATGGAATCTTTAAAAGATGGCTGGCAACCACATTCATTACAGTGAAGCGACAATTGACTATCTCTGGCTTGTTTACGGACGTTGTTCGCATGCTCGCGCATGCGGTCATTAGCGCACCGCCCCGTTTGGCCGACATAGTAACGGCCGCAAGAAAGAGGTATCTTATACACAACACTATCACAACATTCAACATACTTCTGGCGATGCTTTTTGCTGCATCTTTTCGTCTTGGTCTCTCGATTTACTTGCTGACACAGGCTACCAAGCTTATTTTTGGCAGAAAACAACAGTCTAACGCCTGCCCTGCTGACCACTTTCTCCAGATTCAGAGATAGTGTTGTGTATAAGATACCTCTTTCTTGCGGCCGTTACTATGTCGGCCAAACGGGGCGGTGCGCTAATGACCGCATGCGCGAGCATGCGAACAACGTCCGTAAACAAGCCAGAGATAGTCAATTGTCGCTTCACTGTAATGAATGTGGTTGCCAGCCATCTTTTAAAGATTCCATTTTCCTGTCGAAGTACCATGATGAACGGGCGCGTGTCATTTCTGAAGCGTATCATATCTATAATGGCGGAGAGGCATGTGTCAGCCTCCCCTCGATCTCCCTCCTTCCGAAGGAGTTAACGTTTCTGTCTGTTTGAGGATTTTTTGGCCTCTGCGCAGGCTAATCATCTTTTTCTATGTTTCTTTGCCTTTTGCTTCGTTGTGATTGTGGCCGAGTATATAAATGCAGACTGGAAGAATAAAACACATTTGGTTGTTAGTCAGCGCCGTTGTTTGTGTCCTTTCCTCGTTCGTCCCGTCTTTTAGCGCTGTTTCTACAGTTAATCATGAACCAACCAGCCCAAATGCGTACCTTATTATAACTGTGTGTTCTTGGTGACGTTATGTTCTTTTTTATGACACCATACGTCTGTATACGTGAAAACGCAACGTCTTACGTGCGCCACCCGCTGATTTGAGACGTCCTTGTTACGTGATAGTATCGTTCGTGTTTCTTAGTTTTTTTTGTTTTGTTTTATTTCGAAAGCCTGCCCTTAGGCATAATAATTTGCTGTATCGAAAATACACATGCAAGTTTGCTTCGTGTATAAAGTAACAGTAAACGGTAGAATGGTCCGTGAATCCAGCGGTCAAGGTCAGGTGGTCGGCTAGGCCTGAGGCCTGTAGCACGGAGTTGGCGAAGACGACTTAATTGTAGGCTCTTTTGTCCAGGGGGAGTTATTTTAAGTTGCCAGTGCACGATACCAAAGCACTATGCTGTGTCTGCCACACATTTTAACGTAATGATGATACTCTGGAACGTTATTTGATACCTTATTTTGGACTCCGTGTGTTGTATGTTCCACCGATTCAATTGGAGCCAAGGAGCAGTCGGCGCTTTATTTTGCGCCGTTTCATTATATCACAGTAAAAATAAAAAGCCGTAGAAACGAAGGCGCCGAACGGCCGTGGAAGGTAATAATCATTCGTTTGTAAGGTAATGTTAAATTGCATATACTTGCCTTGAATTGACTTCTTACCGCTGTTTATTTTCAAATTAAAATTTTGCTCAATTTTAGCGTCTCATGTAATCATTCATATGCGAAGCTCACCGACTGCCATGCGCTGTATATTTCTTGTGTTAAACAGTGGCCCATATACAACTTTTATTATTATTATTATTATTATTATTATTATTATTATTATTATTATTATTATTATTATTATTATTATTATTATTAAGCACTGAAGCGACAATTAGCTGATATATTAAGGAAACTTCTATACAGCATCCTCCGATTGTTTTTTATTTCTTGGTATTGACGCACCATATGAGGCGTGCTTTTGTTCTGCTTAATTGTGTTTGCTGCCCTGTAATACAGGTCCGCAAACTGCCGCAGTTTCGGTCTCCCGCGCGAGACTGCAGCAAACTGCGACAGTCTCACGCGGTAGCAGTATAGGTGCCCTAAACGCGGCTATAAAAATTGTCACTGCAGCAACTAAACAATCCTATAGCTCGGAAATGTACGAAGTACCTTTCTTTCGAGGCTCGAGGCGAATCGCGCCTGGCGAACTGCGTCTGGAAAAAAGAAAGGGGTCAGGTTTCTTGCCTTATTTTTAATTTTTTTTCTTTTTGACGTGTAGCGTCAAGTAGTTCATTGTTGCTGCGTAAACGTAGGAATATCCTCCCCGTTTCCGTTTGCCTTTTTTTGTCATCTGTTTTGTTTTGTCGCATCTGCATGCTTGTGATGCGCTGCAGGTAGACATGGCCCAGAAAAAACGAGGAACAACACAGGGTGATGTGTTGTTTTCTCGTTTTTTTTTTTTTCTGGTCCGTGCCTACCTGCAGTGCATCACAAGCGTGAAGACGTACCAACTAGTCCCTATTTCATAGTTCTTCTTCTTGACATGATGGCTCATATTCACTGCAGGGAATTGGCCAACTAGTGGGTGGATTTTTCCAATGGGTTCTATACGCTGTAGGCTTTAGGTGCTGTAGTTAAATAATACATTAATTTGAATTTCAAATATCAATAAATATTTAAAGCCGGCAGATTTCACCAAGACATTCTTTTAGCTTGTACGAGAAATTCCTCAATAGCGAAGCAAACATCCCTGTGTTGTATCTCAGTGTACAGGTACACCCGGACCAGCACTAACATATTTCACCCTACAGCACGTGGAAAATAATTACAGGGCTCACCGTCATATTTACACTGATGGCTCTGTTACACCTACATCGTCTGCAATTGGTGTCTGGATTCCATCTGCCAATGTCACCATCTCTGCCACTCTTAGTCACCGCACTTCATCTACAGCGACTGAACTGGCTGCACTACGGGCTGCTTTTAATTACATTGTAGATCAGACAGCTGAGTCTTGGGTCATCTTCACCGACTCAAGAGCGGCGCTGCAGTCTCTGAAGTCTCCACGCACGCAAGACCAACTCGTCATGGACATCAAATATCTATGCAACAAAGCCTGTGACCTCCATCACCGCATTGCTCTGCAGTGGATACCTGCCCACTGTGGAATACAAGGCAACGTCCAGGCTGATGACGCTGCCAAAGCTGGACATGACGCCTCGAGAGAAATCATCAAGATACCTTTCTCGAGAAAAGATGCCGCGACAATCGTATCGGCACACGCTTGGCGGCTCCAGCGATCCCTCTGGACAGATGCTAATCACAGGCTAGAGCGCTCAAGCTCAGGCCGACCTCTCTGCCTTCTAATAAATTTGCTCTATCTATCTACCAGTATGGACCACTTTACAAGATTGACCCATCGTGTAACTTTGATATGCTGCGAGACCTAAACAGGCAAGATGAAACATGCTTGCGCCACATCGCATACACCAACTACTTCAGGAGCAAAATTAAGCTGTCGGACTCACCAATGTGCGTCCAATGCAACGTCCAAGAAGATCTACATCATGTTCTTTGTGAATGCAGGCGATACGCATCAGAGAGACAGTTTCTGAAGGCAGCCTTGCATCTTCAACGGGGATCGTGCTTAGAGTTGCGACATGTTCTGGGCCCATGGCAAAGCAGCACCTGTGCGCTACGTGCCACGAAAGCGCTGTTGAATTTCTTGCGGGCCACGAGCCTGAACGAAACTTTGTAAACTTGTGTGACTGTATGTGTTATGTGGTTATCACTGTATATATATCATAATCGTCACCCAGCACCTGGAGTAGCATGTCAGGCGAACAGCCAGGCAAACATCTCCAGCGTCATTAAAATGTTTATCTCTCCAGGTACCAAACGAAACAGTATCTGGATGTGTTAATTCCAGGCCCATCTTTCGAAGAGGTGGTGCTAGTATTTTATCATGTTTTCTCGGAATCGTGAAGTGACGGCAGGATACATAGAACCGGAAATTGACCTTGTCGTTGTCTTCCTCGTCTTTTCCTTCCGTCCAAATTTACGGCTCAGTTGCGACGAGCGGCGTATGTCCAAAGTCGCGTGTACTTCCGCTCTGACTTCCGCGAGCTGCTTTTGCGTCGTACACAGCGGAAGAGAGAGCGCAAGTTATTGTTGCGCGTCAAGGCACATCCCACACTGCGCTGTCCAGCAAACGCAGACCTAATGTTATTATTTCTCCAAAAACTTGAGGACGTTTGAGCTTCGCCTGCAAGAGTAGAACGTGAAAGAATGGTCGGGCCCCGTTCACATGTCGTCTCATTCGCTTGCCAGGCTTCACTTCTGTGCAGACGCCTCAATCTTGCCGCAAGGAATGGAACGTCAGTGTGCGTATAACATCCACCGTTTGAAGTGCAGTTGCGAAGTGCCCACTACGCCATAATTCATCATACTGCAAATCCGAGAAGTGTCCACTACGAGTCCGTAAGGCAATACGCACAGCTGTACACTTTGTTGATGCTTTTGCTGCTGCTGACGATGATCAATTATGCCTAAGAACTTTTTGATGGGTGGACGTTTAGGCCACCCACTCGTTGCGCAATTCACATGGTGTGAAGCCTGATGCTATTGCACGCTTCTGTCACGCAATATTAACGGGACTCCTTGCACTGAATGACGCCTGTATAAGTTGTCTTTCCAAGTCAGTTTCAAACACTGGCCCGACTCTGTGGTAGAACGCCCGAGAGCCACGCAGAAGGCCTGGGTTCGAATCCCACCGAAACAGAAGATGAATTTCATCACTTATTTACTTGCATGTATCTCCATTTATCGCTCACAAACAACGCCAATTTTTCGCTGACACCCAACGACATCGACACCAGAATTTCTGCGAAACGAGCTCTTTAACGCTATCGCGTTAATAACACAGAAGTCGAAAGTAAGTTGGAGGCTTTAACTGACACTGTGAGTCGAACAGAGAACGTCGCTGGAACGAATGTTTCAACCAGGATACTTATCTTCGTCGGGTCGAAGACAAGTCTAAAGTCTTACTATTAATGTCATTATCACTATATTGTAGTTGTAGTAGTATAGTAGTAGTAGTAGTAGTAGTAGTAGTAGTAGTTATTCGTTGCGCGCCAGGAATCGGGTGACAGGAGGGGTTGAATGACACTTATGATGCGAAACAAAAACAAACAAGGAATAAAGAAAAGCGGAAGAACGGAATGGAGTTGAATAATGAAAGACAGGGTCCGCCCTGTCAAAGAATTTGGAAGAAACTGAGACGACATGAGCTGTCTCTCGATAACAACGAAAAAGATAATGAAATTAGCACGTCGAGTGCCACCGTTTTTTTTTTTTTCACGTATAGAGAAAATTAATGTGAAGCTCAACGGACATCACTGCCGCTTAAGAACGAGTAAGTAGCAGTTAGTATAAATAGTTGTTTATATGAGGAAATATATACGAAATGAAGGAAGGAAAAGACGAATTTGTTCTGATGGCCGCACTGTAACTGTCCAGTTTGATCAGCTGACACCTGAGCGGCGGTCGTCGGTGAATGAGAAAGGGATACATGACAGGGAGAGAGGGAAAGTTTAAGTGGACTTATTCGCATATGTACACTGATAGGTGTAACTCCTTGTATTCGCTTGCGAAGTCACCACTATCTGAGAGTCTGCGCTCATATATCCTTACGTTTCTTTCTCTCTCTCTAATTTTGTTGACACTCGTTCTGAACGGGAAAGGAGGAGGTCGTCCCCGAGGTTCTTTTTGAGCGACTTATTCCGGTGACTGAGTCTCACGGCCGCGGGACGGCGTGCACATTTTTGGGCGCCAAAGCCACTTGGCCGCCGTCTCGGACGACGTCGTGTTTTGGTGCCCGAGGCGTCGTCCCTCGTAGCCGGTTCCAGAAATAAGCTAGCGCGTCTGGCCGCCGCAGTCAGTTGCCACGTGCATGGGCTGGTGCACTGGCGACAGCGTGGCGACGACTCTTATTTTGAAGCTCGTGTATATATACGAACATTCCTTCTCTCTCTCTCTCTTTTCTTTTTCTATCAGCACTCTCTCTCTCTCTCCTTCTCTCTTTCGCTTAAGCACACAGCCCATATACCGGCGCTTCCGTTATCGCTTCCGTTTTAACGGAAAAAGCCATATAAGAGAAAAAAATAAAAGAAAAAGAAAAGCACCTGAGGGAAAGCAACTTGAACTGGAGTGACGTTCGGACCGCTTTCCTGCTTGAGAGACGATGATGTCATGCGGCGATATTTGTTACCATTTTCTTTCTTTCTTTCTTTCTTTCTTTCTTTCTTTCTTTCTTTCTTTCTTTCTTTCTTTCTTTCTTCCTTGCGTTTCTCGTTCTTTCCTTTCTTTCTTTCTTGTTTTTCTTTTCCTTTCTCTTTTCTTCTTTCTTTTCTTCTTCTTTCTTTCTTTCCGAGGGCGTTCGCTCGGTTTGTTTCGTTTTCGACGGCACCGAATGTTACTACCACGCAGCGAGGCTGCACTGGCTGCACTTTGTATGCGGCTATTTGCGCGGTCGATGCCCTTGCTAAAAGGATGTGGCGCTGTTGCGTAACAAACTGCAGCGCTATGTGTCTGGAGGTCGCCCCGAATGTTGGCCGGCCGAGACGACATCGAACGCGAATGTAAAAGGAAAAGTAGTTCGCCGTCCTCTATATGCAGCTACTGTTTGCGTGGCTGACCTCTCCGCTGTAGTAACGAAGCGGTCGGTTTCGTAGTCGATGCGGGAGACTAAGTGGTGTTTACGAGGAAACCGGCGCCAGCCGCGCCACTGTAACGAGCTTGCCAGCTCAGGTTCGTGAACTGGGATGACCTCCTAACTTATACCGGCGTCACACGGGCACTTTTGATCGCGATCAGGGCTGATCCGGATTAGGCTCGATCCGGATCAAGTGCTGGTATAGACGGTCACGTTTAATCACGATCAAGCCAGATCGGAATCAAGACGATCGCGATCTTGTTCCGTGATCGCGATTTGGCTGACGTCTGCGCCAAACTCAATGAGGATCAGGCTGTACCATGTAGCAGCGACCAACTTGTTATTGCGATCAAGAAGTCCGATCCGGATCGGCCGTGATCACGATTAAAAGTGCCCGTGTGACATCAGTATTAGGCAGATAAACTGGCATAGTGGAATGAGTCACTGAACTCTCTTCACCCCTGTCTTTAGAACGCTCTTAGTAAGAGCTGCGTACCTCTACCACGGTGGTGCAGTGGTTATGGTGTTCGACTGCTGACCCGAAGGTCGCGGGATCGAAACCCTGCCGCGGCGCCGCATTTTCGGTGGAGGCGAAAATGTTTGAGGCCCGTGTACTTAGATTTAGGTGCACGTTAAAGAACTCCAGGTGGTCGAAATTTGAGGAGCCCTCCACTACGGTGTCCCTCATAATCATATCGAGGTTTTGGGACATTAAACGCCAACAATTATTACTATACAGGCGCATACACCTGTGTCACTGCACTACAAGTCGTCCATCTTTTAGGCGAAGCTTCTATCAGTTACAGGTTTCCATGGCGGTGGCATAGTTCGCGAAAAACCCGGCGTCTACGGATGTACAGAAGGCGGGTGGGCACAGATGAGGGGTGTGCGAGTCCGCCACAGTGTGAAGCCGTTTTCCAATGACCGATGCTCTCTGGATCGTGGGCTTGACGGCGATCGGCGCCGTTCCTGATATGGCAATCTGATCTTTTATCGAGGTTTACTTGGTCGCTCTCTATCATAGTGTGTCCCGCTTCCTCACGGTGCACCTTTTTTTAAGTTTGCATTCGGTTGAATTTGTTTCAAGCCTGACCGTCGTTGTTGCCTGTAGCAGTAGATTTGTTGTGTTGCTAAGCACTTGGGTGGAGGTCCAAATAGCGGCATGGAGGAGGGAAAAGCTTAGGAGGTAGCATTGCGCAATGCGAAATAAGTAAATAAAATAACTCGGAACAGTCGCGCAAACAAATCACACAGACGACGACAGAGCAAGACGGGACACAGCGCTAACTTAATTAGCGCTGTGTCCCGTCTTGTTCTGCCGTCGTCTGTGTGATTTTTTCCGCTGCTGTTCCGAGTTATGCACTACCAACTAGCCCACGAGTCTGCCCTTTTAAAATAATATAAATAAAGAAATAAAGAAAGAAGAAAGAAAAGAAAGAAAGAAAGAAAGAAAGAAATGAATAAATAAATAAATAAATATAATAATAAATAAATAAATAAATAAATAAAAGAAGGAAGGAAGGAGAAGAAAGAAAGAAAGAAGAAAGAAAGAAAGACAGAAAAAGAAAGAAAGAAAGAAAGAAAAGAAAGAAAGAAGAAAGAAAGAAAGAAAGAAAGAAAGAAAGAAAGAAAGAAAGAAAGAAAGAAAGAAAGAAAGAAAGAAAGAAAGAAAGAAAGAAAGGCACGCGCACGCCAAACTTCGTTTACCCCCATTTTCGCGAAAGGGGAAGGGCTCCTTATTTTTTTGTGTGTGTGTGTGTGTGTGTGTTCTAAACACACAGCATTGAGTCGTGGCTGCGGCTTCTCTTTGTCGCATGGTGTGCGTGGAAAGTGAATGCAAACAAAAATCAGGCGGGAGGGGGGTCAGGAATACACTGCACGTGCATGTATATACTGTATCAGGGACAACCGTCCAGAGGCGCTCTGGAATTCATAGACGTTCAGTTACAGTACAGCATAACGTAGACAAAGTAAGTGAAGTGCAATACACGTGAGATGCATAGTTTTCGGTGATGACGCACGCTGATTGTGATGGGTATACCTGCACATTTCTTAAGGCGTCCGAGACCATTCGAAGTCTCAGGCGTCATACGGCACATCTTCTAATTTAGTGGCGGGTAGCCACTGTACAATTATGCGTGTAACTAACGAAACTCTGCAGCACGGTTTACCTGACAATACCTATACGTGAGGCCCAAACCGCGCGAAGGCTTCAACTTCTTAACCTCGGCCATCCAGCGCTGGTCCAACACCCACGACACGTGGCCTGAATCGAACAAACCATGCTTTTCATGGTGGTACCATACAAAGCAGCGATCGACAGGCGCCGCCTTTAGCACCTTCTGGCTTTTAATGAGAACATTCTATGGGGAAATGAACTAGGATCAAATTCACAAAGCTTTACGTTCGTGAATCTTTTTTTTTTTTTTCGTATTGGCCAGACCGCTTAGCTACTTATATGCCGAGCATACGGATTGTTTGAATGCTTTTGTTTTTCTTACGAACAGTGCTGTAGCATGATACGTTCTATTTTTGTGTGTGTGTGTGTGTGAATACAGGTCCTCGAGTTTTTGTATCACTTACTGGGTTCACTTAAAAAACAAAAAAACACCAGTCTTCAGGACTAAAAGTGGTGATAAAAACAACGGTAAAGTAAAGTGGGACTTGAAAAGTATCACGTAAAACCGTAACTGTAAACCGTAAACCGTAATTAGTATGTATACTAAAAAACGCATAAAAAACGCATAGGTACGCATAAAGGCTGCGTTGCCTAAAGCTAAATGTGAAAGCCACCTCGGCGTTTCCACAGTACACAATGGAGTGACCTAGGTACATAATTTCAGTGATCGTTGATGGACAGGGTAACAAAAGAAATTCTTCGCATTTAATGTATTCGCTAGCAGGGAATAATCATTGCGTAACGTTAGATAACTGTTGGCTACTGTTGGTTAGTGCTTGCCGAAGAATGGCTTGAGCAGCTTTCCCCTACTAGACAGTTCTTAGATAAATACGCCGCAAATGTTTTCTTTTTCTTTCTCGCTCTACACATTCGAGTCGCATGCGCTTTTTACGCGCTTGAGGTTAAAGACAGCGATCGTGAGCGTTTTCCTAAAGCTTTGTCACCATCAAAGCGTACACTGAAGTAAAAAAGAAATTAAAAAAAAAAAGACGTAACTCCCGACTTTGCAACTCGCCTGCGAGCACATTCCGTAAAGTGCAGGAGCTCACTCTGTATCGCGCGTTTCCCAGGCGCGACCTTCACTTTGACAGAGCAAAGAACTCGTTCGAAGGAACAAAGTTTGTATCAGTGCCTGTGCATTGCTGTTGTCCGGCAGTGACTCGACTGCCACACTGCGCCTCGCTGTCGTTCTCGCCCAGTCTGTTTTGTTTGGTTTTAAGAAAAACGAAAGTTTCAAGCATGATCACCGGCTGCACACAACTGCTCTGTGCTTCGATGGGGCGAGCGGAACGCCCAGCATGCAGAGGTGTCGAGCATGCGAAAAATGTCTCCGTGCTTCGCATAGCACACAAAGTGCGGGCCAAGCATTCCGCGCGTTGCACCACGTCTTCACAGTGTGGCAGTCGCGTTCTTACGTGTGCCGCCTGCGAGAAAGTTGTAGTTCACTCTCCAGGCTTGTTGCACGGGAGTACCGACAGGCTACTTGGAGACAGCGCGCCCCGCGTGGCTGCCGTCACTTGTCTAGCGAGTGACGTCAACGGGCGCTGCAACCAATATGAAGTGCAAAGAGCCTGACGTCTTTGTATATGCAGCATCCAGACGTTGTACGAACACCGCGACAAGAATCTTTGCCAGCGCACATTACAGCATTGTATCCGAGCTGCTGCGGGAGGCTGGTACACACTCGCCCTCTTAGGCGCATACCAGACATTGCAGAGTCCACGTACTGTTGCCAGCTCAAGTTGCTAGCGCAGCTTGTTGAGTTTCTCAGGTTGTCTTAATTGTGCATTGTTGCGTGTGAAAGTTGGGAACTTGTACTGTCGTTTCTTGTTGGCACTGCGAACTGGCTACTCATACTGAGACTACTGTCATTAAATGCGAAGCATTTCTTTGGGAACTGTTACGATCGGCCCCTGCGCTGAAAAAGGAAGCGGCGTCCCTGTGCTTCGAACCGGGCGCCGAAGGGCTGCTTGGCTGTTGACAGCGATTCGGGCACTTGTATTGTCCTCCCGAGACGAGAAGCGAGGCGCCATGCAGTCCGACATACCAAGGATCGACGAGTCAGCCGGAATGGTTTCCTGTCGCCAAATCTACCTTGACGAGACAGCGGCGTCCGCGCGGATGACAATCAGCCCCACTAATTGATCGACAAGGTGCTTCGGAGCTGCAGACCTTTTGTTGCGGCCGGCTGTCCGAGCGTGGGACCCATCGCCCTACGGCCTTCACATGGCGGGGACCACATGTTACACCCTTTGGTGCAACAGCAGCAGAGTGCGGTGGCCACGCCCCAGTTGACGACGTTGACCTAGGCGAGTGTGGCTGGCACCCTCATCAGTGTTGTGTGGGACGCGATTGGACCGTCCCAACTTGCAAAAATTTCCCCATCTAGGGATCTGGGGAAAGAGACCCTTTAAAACGAGCCCCCGCGGACTCATTCGAGGTGCAATCGTCGTCATGTAGACGAAATCCTCGTCCTGTAGGACGAAATCGTCATGTAGAAACAAACTGCTCGCCCATGTAAATATTGGATTGGATTGGAACAAACTTTATTTGTGCCTGCAGTTGGGCGCTCGCGCGCCCCGACGAGGGCCTACGTCGTCTTCGGGGTTGCCGTTACTCGGCGCGGGTCTCCGCTCGCCGTTGCCGGCTCGCTGGGTCCCTGCCTTTCGAGCGCCCAGAGGACCTGCTGGACGGCCCAGAGCTGTTGATCCAGGTCGTAGCTCTTCGCGGCTTCCTCGAGCCGCGACGGGATCGTTCTTGATCTCGCTTCCTCTGGGTGTTTGATGCAGTCCCACAAGATGTGCGTGTGATCCGCCGTCTCCCTCCGGCAGACCTTGCACTTGTCGGTCGGGTATGTCTCGGGGTACATGCGATGCATCAGTCCCGGACTCGGTAGCGATCCGGTCTGGAGCTGTCTCAATAGTACCGCCTCCGCTCGACTCAACCGCGGGTGCGGGAGTGGGAAAGTCCTGCGAGCCATGCGGTAGGCTTTTGTGATGTCGTTATAGTCCGTCATGCGGTCCTTGGCTCCGAACCACGTAAACCTCTGCTAAGTTTGCCTTCCTCCAGCCTCTTCCTCCGGAATCTCTGGTGCCTACAAAGGCCGGTCGCAACAGAACCAAAAGAAATAAGGGCCCTAGGCAAACATAAAGCCCCACGCTTCGAAGTCCAGTGTCTTACACACCTGCCACATGGGCAAAGTTGGTGTCGCTTTGAGCGATTGCCCTTCCCCGAGAGTGTCATTCGCGGGGTGTCACACGGTGACGCTTTAGTGACACTCGCTGCAGAACGCACTTTCACGCGAGTACGTTCTACAAACTCACTTCGCTCAGTTGCCTCGAAGTATAGTGTATAAAGCATAAATAAAACAATACTGGGAGCAGACGCTCTTTAGGAATTGTATAAGTGACTCGGTCAGCCTACAGTATTACTGTATAATGAACAGGCACGTAGCCAGGATTTTTTTTTTTCGGGGAGGGGGGGGGGGGGAGGCCTAATCGTTCGAAAGAAAGTCTTTCCATGGCAAAAAGAAAACAAAGTTGCCCAGGAATATAGAAGGCTGGACTGAATTACGGGAGGAGGGGGGCTGCCCCCCCCCCCCCCCCCCTTGCCTACGCGCCTGATAATGAACAATACACCTAGTATTCAAAATTAATCTTTATATCTGTCTTAAGATTCAGCAGTGGGAGGTACGTGAAAACCACATTTGCAGATAAGTTATGGATCCAGGGGGACACAAAGTGCGGCAATAATTGTTACTATCAGCCGCCCAATTAACTAAGATTGAATAACGATCTTTTTAGTGACTGCAGCAAGCGAGCGTGTTTGTATTGAAACGTTGAAGGCAATCACGTTTCTACACATTTCCACTTGGAAGAGTTCTTCTAGCATGTCTGTAGCAATATGATGCTTCGTAGCAATATGATTATGAGGGACGCCGTAGTGGAGGGCTCCGGAAATTTGGCCGTGTGTTTCTTTAACGTGCAACTAAATCTGGGTACACGGGCCTCTAGCATTTCGCCTCCATGCAAATGAGGCCGCCGCTGTCGGAATTCGATCCTGCGACCTTATGGTCAGCAGTCCAGCACCATAGCCACTGGACCACTGTGGCGCGTGCGCATGCCTCAGAGTCAGAAAGCGCTGAAGTGCGCGCTCGCTCACTAGCTCCTTCCTCATACAGCTTGAATCACCGAGCCTTCGTGGCTGTTCGGCTAGCTTGCCCGTCTCGCCCCCGGAAAGCCTTGCTCTATTCCCATTCCGACCCCAATTTTCTTTCCGGCTCAAATAGTTTGTCTTATTTACAGTAGGACCTCCGAGAACTTTGGCGTCGATTGATCCGAGTATGATTGGATCTGTTTCTATTCTTTGCATCCGTCGGGATTTTTCGCTCACGGCCAACGACGCCGCCGCCGCCGCCGCCGCCGCCGCTGCCGCCGCCGCCGCCGCTGCCGCCGCCGACGACGACATCGGATTTTCTGCGACACAACCTTGTTAATGTTATCGCCTTGAAACGATCGATGTTTCGTACGTCGCACGTACAAGAGCTTTTGGGCATGGAAATACAACACCGGTTCAATGCGCGTAAGATACAACAGTAATACGATTTATATAAAGTGCAAGTCACATAAATAATACACTTCATATAACATTTCAGTGTAGATTATTGCAGCGTTACAGAACAAAGAAAAGTAATGAAGGAGGTAAGTACTAGCTGTGGTTCAGAGAACTGGAGTGAGTGAGTATTCAAGACGCCTGGCGGTATCGGGCGGGTTGGGGTGACAAGCACCTCCACCTAGGTGACCGCCTCGAGTCCTTGGACACGGGCGCTTCTTCGGCGTGCCGGACGGCCCACAGGGGAAGCTATAACGATTTTGCGTAAATAAACGTTCTTTTTTTTTTCCTTACTTACTAAATCTTCTAATAACTTGACAAAATCAGACTGCGATACGGTGTTAGTGATAGACGCATTTAGGTCATACCACTCGCGAGCAACGCCGGGAGGAGGAGGAAATAACTTTATTCTGAGTCCTGCGAGTTGTTGGGGCGGGCCTATGGCCCCGCCTAGGAGACGGCCAGGAGTCCTTGAACCCTGGAGGCTTCCTCGGCCCGCTGGACGGCCCAGAGCTGATCCTCGAGAGCGGAGATGAGCAAGCGCGGCTTCCCAGCGTGCGCGAAGGCTGTCACTAAAGGCCGCGATCTCGGTATTGTGACTAATCCCTCGGCATTCCCATAACATATGCTCCAGAGTGGCTCTGGATTCACATTGTTTACATTGGTCCGTTTCGTATATATCCGGATATATGATATGCGAGAGCGCGGGATTCGGATACGTCCTGGTTTGTAACCGCCGCCATTCGACAGACTGCTTTTTTGTCAATTTTGGGTGAGGTGGCGGAAATATGCCCCTCTGTAACCTATAATGTTTTGTGATGTCGTTGTATCTGGTCATTCGGTCTTCCCACTCCATTCGTCTACCGCGCCGTCACGTCCGGAGGGTGCTGCGGCGGCGCTTGAGATCGCAGCTCGGTCGGTAGAGAAAAATAAAATTAAAGAAAGTATCATTATTACAAAACACATTTAATGCATAGAATTGATTTTGACGAGCTGTGCGGGTTTAAACAAAGGTAACGCGTGCATATGCGTCTATTTTTAGACGGTTGCGAATGAATGAGTAAATGAATGGCTTTCTGCATGTGAATACATGTCCAAACTGGAGTAAATACGGACACAGAATCAAACGGCACTTTCGAGATAAATGCGACGAGTATATTCTCTAAAAAACAAAAAACCATCAGGTTCGTACAGGGCGAAACCGGGACACCGACCTCCGCTTGGAATTGCGACGGCTCGGTTATCAAAGAAAGTGGAACGAGATTGTACGGTTGCCCTAATTAGGGCTCGTTGAATAAAGTCAAAACGCCTATTTTCTTGCATTCAGCGGATTTAAACGTTTCGTCGTCCGAATGAACGATTACGCTGGGATGACGCAGGGCGCGGAGAGGCTTTAACGAGGCATGACCCCATCATTGTACGCGTGCGCCACAGCAACGATGATCACGCGCTGTCCAACTATCTGTGTGCGAGTAGTAAGAACTTACGCTAACGGTGGCTGAGACGACTGAGCTGACGTCGCAGAAGTGTAGCGCAGGGAGTAAAGAGAAATGGGGGTCGTCATTCCCCTGGCTTGGTCGTGCGCCTCACGTGATGAGCAGTCTTGTTCCGTGCTCTCTTATTTACGCAGTCTCACGGAAGCACCTATCAAGGCACGTGGACAGCTAGGTCATGCACTGTAAACGCTATCTGATGCGCACTCTGCGTTTGTCGCGTGTGATATGATCGCGGCGGGTTTCACTTCTTTCGAGAGTACCAGGCGCTGCAGTGTAGTTAGTCTCTGCATGGCTTACATATGCTGTTTCACTTTTTTTAATGGTCATACTGTACCCAAAAGACACTGGTGTAGCAATGAAGGAAGGGAGATGATTTTCTAAGGGCTCGTTTATCTTTGTTAGACACATATTAATGAGAACTAACAGACAATAACGCCAAGGAAAGTATAGGGGGTGTTATCTGTAGTATTTAGAACATAAATGTGAAGAAAGTAAAGTGGACGAAAGTGCTTCGGAGCTGCAAATATCATACAAATAATCATACGGCCGTGGATAGAGGCAGCAAATACTCAGATGAATAACATTTCTGGTGTTCTTGAAGATAGAGACTTCTGTTTCTTTATCTACCGGACCAGAGAAAAGTAGGTGTTACTGAGAATGTTTCCGCGATTATGAGATCAGCCAATGTCAGTGTGAGTACCGCCGGCTGCGCAGTTTGCCGAGGTAAGAGCAAGCGATTTTTTTTTACTGTTTTCGAAGCGAAATTTAATTTCTCTGCTGCGGTCCCTGCATTAATATCTGGTTCAGGTGTTTGCTGGAGCCTTAGTTCACAGCGGATCAGCATCGTTCTCTGGCTATGTCAAGTAAGTTTTGCGACCCCCGCCCCCTCTGAGGATACCATGCGGTCCCGCTTTCGTTTGAAGCCATCCACACCATACCGTAATAAACGTCGGTATCACAGGCACGCCGCGTCGCAATAAACATCCGCTGCTTCGTTATCACCACAGTGACTCTGCAGAATAAGCGAGCGGGCATGTAACAGCGTTTTGCGTCGACCGTGTTTACAAGTCCGTGTGCGATGCGCCTCATAATCATATCGTAGTTCCCGCGCGTAAAACCCCGGGAAAAAAATGCACGTAAGCTGCACCGGCACGTCTTGTGCATGTGTCATGCACGAAGACTTCTACAGCTAGCCCTGTGCACAGAAGCACGAGGGAAGCTCGTGGGGGACTACAAAATTTCCGCGTGCTCTGTAATCTCAACGCGTGAGATCACTGAGCGAAATACGGCGCGTGACCGTAACAGTTGCGATCGCAGCTATCTTTACACTCGCATAGCGCTCCTTCACGTCGACGTCGTCAGAGGCGTATATAACACCGAGACGCTACTCTATATGCTGCCATAAAAAGTGTGTGCAACACCGTGTCGCGTGTCATGAAGGATTCGTCCCTGTACTGAAGGAAGCGTAGTATACTGAGTTTCCGGTGGTGTGTGTGTTTTTTTTTTTACGGCTCTCCTTGTCTCGTAGGGGGCACCGCTAAAACCCGCTATGATCGTATAGCTTTGTGTTTACGGAATGCCCTTTGTTGTGTCTCGTCGCGAGAGCACGAGGTGTGGCGACACTCCGCTACACCTGATAAGGCTGGCGCGCGCCCGTCATGCGGCCCGAGAATTGCGTTCAGGATCTTGGTGGTGCCAAGGTCAACAGCCTTGAAGACAGGTGCGCTGATAACAGTGGACCTTGTCGACTGTCTGGGAAAAGACGGAGCAAAAAAAAACGAAGGGCACCGTTTATGCGAGTCGCTCCGGTTCTTCGCAATGACAGTTTACAGTTGGTTGAATGCGCTTTTGTTTTGAATAAGTCGGTTGAAAAGCCAGCAAGTCATTAAAGGGGGCAATTGGAACCTGGTTTAACAGAGGTTACGGTGCTCTCCGGTTGACACGAAGGTCGCGGGTTCGACCCGACCGCGACGGTCGCATTTCGATAGAGGCGAAATGCTACGGGCCCGTGTACTGTGCGATATCGGTGCACATTAAAGAACACCAGATACATTAACTGAGCGTGGGTTTGGTGTCCGGTGTCGGACCATGCAGAAAAAACAAACAACAACGAAACATCGTACTGACATCCCTATGGGAAAGCATACTCGCAAATTCAGTAAAAGGCGTGTCATCAGCGCCTCAATTATCGGAAGATTTATGTACTGCCTTCTGGCGTTTTTTTATTTTTCCTGTCAGATTTCTACTATCCTTCCTTTTAAATAAGTACATTTTCGCTATGCCTGCGTCCCTCACATATGGACACTGCGGCCTTCCGATATATCTAGAACCTACAGGACCGGATGCGTTGCCTTATCAACCACATTAGCAGTGTCGTATAGGCCTGATCCGGTGTTGTGCGTCCATATTCGCGGTGTCGTATAGGGCCGGATGCAAGCGTTATTGTTTGGGTGGTTGCATTGGTTCGCATTATAGTCTTGTGGCATCTTCCCCTGTAAGCACGGCTTAAACTCAGGGGGGGGGGGGGCCTCCCCCCTCTCGGCAGCCCGACGATGGCACTGAGGCACCCATTTGACAAGTGCTGGAGTTGAATTTTTTGGCAGTATATGGTGCTTTGTGCGGGGAAATTATACTCTGCAATTTTCCGAATAATGATTTAATCGCGAATGTTTGGTTGACGGGGTGTCAGCAAAACAAGAAATACAGGTATCGTCGTACTGCTGAATGCAATTCACTGAGACACTGAACACCACGGGTAACGCCTCCTGAAACCACTGGTCACCACCCTGCTCGACAGAGCGTCTTGGCACAGCATACTGTTTCACGAGGCACATGAGTGTGAAGCTACCTGCTCGTGAATCAGTAATGGTTCACCTTGGTCTGCTAAGCTTGCCACTCGATTTTCATTTGCTTAGTTGTGCATCACAAGTCTGCTGTAATTGGAAAGTCGCATGTATTTTTTTGCCTACATTATTAGGCAAGTGGTGGCGAAAATAAAATATATAGCATTGTCGTGCCTGACCATTTGAATCCAGTGAGTCAACTAATGTTACTTACTTTGAGCTCACATATCTTTAATTATGTACGTCCCGAGTTATTTCTGAAAAATCGTTCCCAAAATAATTTCATTTAATACTTGATTGGATTGACACGTTGAATAAATAATATATGTATTTGTATAGCATTCATAAGCATTTGTTCAGTTCTAGAGACAGTTGGCTTCACTGCACTGTGATCATCGCAAACACCTCTCTTAACGTCTAATCTACAGCATATATATATATACAGTGGACTGAAATCTCGTTGATAAGATACTGCATAATACGTTTTTCAGCCTAATACGTTTTGTTTAATTCCCGGCCAACATCCCTTGGAAATAATGAATTTTCATGCCTTTAATACGACCTCATTTTTGCCCAGAATTGGATAATACGACCGCGAAAGTGGATCTTGACCGATATATCTAGGAATCCTGCGTTTTATTCTTCGGTATGCCAGCTCGCACGGCCAGTGGCGTAGCCAGGGGGTGCCACACCGGGCCGTGCCCCCCCCCCCCCCCCCCCGGAATTTTTTTTCTGCCATGGGATACACAGCACGAAATGACACTCGACCACACTTACCTGGCTGGACCCCATGTCGGATCAACGGGGAGCGCCACCCGAAAAAAATTTCTGCGTACGCCACTGCGCACGGTGTTCCCACAACCCTCGATCTGCGCGTTGCAGAGCCGCTGAGGCCACAGCACCATCGGTTTAGTGGCGAAAAGATCGCTGCTAGGTGATCTTTTCTTCGATATATATATATATATATATATATATATATATATATATATATATATATATATATATATATATATATTGCCGCTTTATGAGGCCCCCCCCCCCCTCCAATGAAGGGAGACTTGCCTTCATTCAATGAAGGCAAGTCATGAATTCAATGAAGGAAGCCTGCCTGTAAGACGAACCGGACATCAAGCATTTGTTTGTCATCTTCATGGAATCAATTCTGTTGCCCTGAATGACCAGCGGCTATCTTGCCCGCTCGCTACATGCCCTGCGCATTTCTTCTCTTGGATTTCGGCTAAGATGACCTTAGCACGCGTTTGTTACCTGGCCCCACGCTGCTCTCTTATTGTTTCTTAACTATCATTTTCCTTTCCACGACTCGCTGCCTCGTGCTCGGTTAAGTTGAACCCTCTCCGCAAGCCCCTATGGGGTTCTGCCCCGTAGGTAACCACCGACCTAGTGCAGCTGTTACATACTTTTTTCTCTTGAAAGATACTGATAAACTGCCATCCATGATCTGAGAATACCTGTCGAATGTGCGCCACCCAGTTCATTTAACAGCGAAGCTGTTTAGCAAATCGTTCCTTGTCCGAAGAACCAAAAAGACTATCGTCATCATAAACGGGTATGTGCCAAAGAAATTGGATAAATCGCACTACTCACCACTGGTCCACTGAAAATGAAGAAGGCAACAGTTAGCCCATCGAATGGCTGCGAAACGACGGCGGCGAGCCGAAGACCCCGAGTACGTACAACGAGAGGGCATACTATAGGGAACGGGAAAGGCAACGGCGGCTGCGAGAAGACCTCAAAGCGATGGAAGGCCTACGCCAACCGCGACGTGCCGGTAGATCTATGAGAGGTGCGAACGCTTGATTTCAGCGCGAGGTTCTGTCTCTGCAGTTCGGACATCCGTGCCGTGTCTGGGACTGTCTGTGGTTTAACTCGAACCTCTCTGCGCTGAGAATCAACCAAGAAACAACCTAGCATCACCTAGCTAAAGCCTAGCAACGACATAGAAGCAACCTAGAAAAAACCTGCATCACCTAGCTAAGGCCTAGAAACAACCTATAGACGCAGCCAGATTAGTCTTCAGAATCGTGCAGTTTCCCTGTTTCAATCCTCGCGCGGCTTAATGCAAGCTTAGCCAATTTTTTTTTTCCACTAGTTACTTCGATCTCATAGTTCAGATCGGCGATCATTAGCTGCGGATTATTACAAAAAAAAAAAAAAACCGAGGCTCCTTTGGCGTTAAACGTACAGGTATGATGCGATGCCTGGAGCACGCATGCGAGAAAAAGAAAGCCTTCAAAACTGTATTAGAAAGTTTGACAGATAATTAGTACTTTAAAACTTTAACGATGCCGCTAAACATAACCGCGTAACATCACTGTAAAAATGCATGCATAATTAATTTCTTCTCAGAAAAAAGAAGAAAAAGAAGAACTCCTAAAGCATTTCCGTTTTAATGACATCGGTAACGAACTTTTAGGAAGAAAGGTGAAAGCGTGCCTCACATGGTAAAAGCTCGCCCTGGAGTATTAAATGAAACAAGAATGGCAGCCTCATTTGACTGGCAAATTACCGACGAGAGAGAGAGTGAGAGAGAAAGGCAGTCGCAGCACCTGGAAGAAAGTTCGCAATTTACGTCATACGGGCGTCACACCTTCCAGGTTCCGAGCAACTCGCATCTACTTGTAACGCCCGGTGACTCCAGGGGCTGCGTAAAAAAGGAGAGCTTAGCTCCCTCACTCGGTATGCACTCTGTGAGCGCCTGATACGGCGCGATGGTGAGCTCGTTGCCCAGCTTTAGATGAATACCGGCCTCGCGCCGCGTCGGGGAAAGGCTTGGACGCCTAATCCGGGTCATATCGTCTAGCTCTACCCTCGTTTTCATTCCATTCACGATTTCTTTCGCTCATTCACGAGCGCCCGGGCCGAAGGTCAAGCGAGGCGCGCCATGCAGTCGTGCGGGGCCCACTTAGTTGCGCAATCGGCAGCGCCTATGAACCCGTCTGCATTTATATATACGTACATACGAGAACGAGTCATGGGGTGGCGTGGAAGTGCGCCGGCTCGAGTCAATGGACCATTCACTTTCTCCGAATCGTTGTGTAATGAAAGTCATGAACCCCTGGTACCCGGCACCTATATAGCTGCCACAAGCCCGCCCATAGCACAGTGAGGGGCTGGGGTGAAAGGGTTAGTCGGTGATAACGACCGATGGGGGGGTAATATATAGAATGAAAAGTGGCGTTTCTAGACGATGAGGCGGAGGGAGTAGCCAAGCTGGCGCCTCCGGGTGAGAGCCAGCGATAACTGTGGCTCGTGGGAACGTTGAACTTTCGACGTACATTCATTTACAGAGGACCAGCTTGCATCGTCGCCGGCTTTACGCGGTTTGAAGACTACACCCCCCCCCCCCGGCCCCCTTCGCGGTCGTGTCGTGTTAGCAGTGCGCCGCGGGGCAGAATGAGGGGTGCACATTAATCATTACCACCCCCACTTGCTTCAAGTCAGTCCGCGATTCAGACGCTTTTCAAGGTGGTGCTTTAGCGCCGCGATAACATTGGTCCGTTCCGCTCCCTTGCTCGTGAACGTTTTTGTTTCACTATATTTGAGTCGTACGTAGCAATAAACAAAAATTCAACCACTCCAATATTAGCCTGTTTTTTAGCGGCCCATCAATCCTGAGTGGTAACCGTAACAATTAGCGAAAAAGTAACTGAGTCTATAATCGGTTCGATCGGGCAGTTGGGGGTTGCGTACGACATTTCAAATCGTACATGCCAGGCGCGCACGGACACCGAACGCGCCAAAATCTCTCGAGATTGTTTCCATTTTCGCTTTTATTGCACGGACCTAAACATCGAATTTGAGTGAGGGTGGTGACAAGAGTGCTCTATACTTACGGAAGTACACCGCAGCATGAGCGTTGGCAGGGGGGATGTGCAAAAGGGGCACCTGCCCCCCTCAGGCCGCACCAGGACTTGCCCCCCCACTCAAGCTGCACCAGCGTCTACCCCTACCCCTACCCCATCCCCCCCCCCCTTACGAAAAAATCCTGCCGACGCCCGTGCACCGCAGGAAGCCTTTCACGGCTGCCGCTAGGTTTGACCCTGCTGCACGCAAGTTTTGCCACAAAGGAAGCATCGTCCTTGGGCATGCAGTGGAATCACACCTCCAACTGCGTGAGTCCTCGTCGTTCTCGGAGTCGGCCGTTACAGGTGCCACATTCGTTACCGGTTAACAAGGTCCTTTCGTCTCGAGGCGCCTTCTTTCGATTTCGTGAATTGAAATTTGACCGTGACACGTCGCTGGTGGCGCGAGCGTCGTTAGTTTTGTGAAGCTTAGAAATAGGTGACTGAGCTCAGTCTGAAAAGCTCCTTAACGGGTTAAGCGACATAGCTGAAGCAAAAGCAATTTGCAGCGTCCTTATAGAGAGTCCGAACGTTACGGCATTACGAGCGGCATGGCACTGTATACTGAGGCGTTCGTTCGCATTTACCGAGAAACTGAGTGTACTGTTACACACGTGTCTGAATTATGTTTATCTCTTTCTATGCATTAGCAGTGCTACACCGTCTACATGGGACCAGGGCATGAAAAGTTAAACGTCTCGCCGAGTGAAAGCAGCGAGGGGATATTTTCTGCCGAGTGAGCTATTCAGTATTGTTGCCTGAAGAGATCAGCGTGTGCTCGATGCTGCGTGGAAACGAACGAACATGAAGCGAACACTTTATTGACCGATTCTCTTGAGCACGCAAGGAACGAAAAAAAAAGAGGAAGGCTTACTGTCGCATGTTGTTTGCCCTCCGTTCAACCTCCCGTCAGCGCGCCCTTTCGGTCGTCCGGACGATTTAAGCACAAACAGCTGCACGAGGCTATAGCGAGCGTCTGTCGGAAATTGTTGTTCTGTTTCAAAACACGTGACATTCTTCCAAGGCCGTCGGATGGTCTTTCTTATGGTCTTCTGACCCGCCTCCACGGAGCAAGGATTCTTCACTTGTTGGCCTCCTCGGACTTGCCCTTCTTTGCGGTCTCTTCCTTATTCCCAGCCTCTCCCGTTTCCTCAGTTCCTCCCTGTTTCTTCTCCTCCTCCTTTTTCTCCTCCTTTTTCTCCACCTCCTCCTTTTTCTCCTCCTTTTTCTCCGCCTCCTCCTCCTCCTTCTGCTCTTCCTTCTTTGGCTCCTCCGTCTTGCCCTCTGGAGGAGCAGCCGCGGCCGGCAGCTCTGTCACCATGTCCTCGGAAGACTTGGCCTGCTGCATAGACATTTGCAAGGCGTACGCGATCTGTTCTTCCTCCGTCATCGCCGTAATGTCTGGGAAGGCGTCGGAAGAGGGAGATTTTGCGGTGGCTGGAGCAGGATCCGTCTCCATGGACATGGCGAGCGCTCGATCCAGAAGAAGCCGTTCGTCGCTGGATGTCGCCGGCACTTCGTTAACCATGGGACTCGCATTCTGGCTCGCGTCATTGGGTGCCCCGTCAGCCGCTGCCCGCCTGGCCTGCTCCTCCTGGCGTTGGCGTTGCTCCTCCATGGATACGCGCAGTGCCATGAGGAGCTCGGGGTCCTCGTTCGGGTCGATGCCGAACTCAAACCCTCCGGAACCGGAAGGGGCGACTCCCACGCCGTCTTCGCCCTGGACCACCGGGGAACTGACGAGCGCGTCGGACAGTTGGGTATCGCGCCCCGAAGGAACCGTGACCAAGTGGGATCCGGTGCCCTCTTCGCCGTTGAGCGTGTTGATGAAACTCTCCAGTTTCGCCGTGTTCGCGTCAGCCTCCCCGAAGTTGACGACGTCCACGCTTACCTTCTCCTTCTTGAGACTCTTGGCGAGAGTGAGGAGGTCCTTAGCCTCGGTCTCGATGGGACTGCCGACAAAGACCACGATGCGCATCCTGTGGTGCTTGCCCTGGCGGTGCTTGAGCACGAGGTGGGCGATTCGCACGCCCGTGATGAAGTTGATGCTCCCATTGGGTCGGACTTCGTGGAGCTTGGACAGCAGGTGCGCCACGTCTGTGGTGAGGGTATTCAAGACTTGGGGTCCGGCCATTGTGAGCAGGCCGACGTTGTTCTCCGGATTGGACTGCGTCTTGGATTGGCAGACGACGCCGACGGCGTCCTGCTGCGCTTGCAGGCGATTCGGAATGAAGTCGCCATTGCGCATGTACTCACTGTCGTCGACGCAGATAATGGTACTTTCGAGGACCATCGCTTAGCCGGTGACTTGCCGCTCTCGAATAACTTGCCAGCTGGCTTCCTCTTCCGCTGCTTCTGGCAAAGCTGTAAGTGGAGGCCTTGCCTCGCCCTGGATCGCAATCAGCTCGCGGCTGTTCTGAACTTCGTCGCCCTCGTTTTTGGTTATTGTCGAGGCAGTGGCTCAGACCCACTGCGGGATCGCGTCTTTCACAGATCGACGCGTCCCAATGCGGCGCGAGGCGGAAGGGCCCATCGGCCGTCTTTTAGCACGTGCAGTGTGTCTTGGGCGTGGTCGTTGTTCTTTTGCGAGTCGACGTTTCCTTTCTTCTTTTGAGGGGCGAAGCAGCTTCGGGCCGAGCCTTGTACCCCCCGCGTCTAGCGTAGCTCTTGTTTACTCGCTCGCTCCCGGCGCGTGCTCTGGTTTGAATGGAGTCCCCTAAAAGGTTTAACCAGCACAACATCAATCATAATTGTGACAGAACAATATAAGACACCTAAAAGCACAAACCCTTTATACTAGTCGGCGATTTCAACGTAGACATTGTGGACCTTAGGACCTAGCTTTGTCGTCGACGCTTATTGTCCGCTGTTGTGGTGGTTAGAAAACCGTTGCTTTAGTCGAAACATATGTGTGTGTGTGAATAAAAGAAAGGTTCAAAATAGGCGAACAACAACCATAATTGTGACAAACAATATAAAACACCTACAAGCACAAACCCTTTATACCAGTCAGCGACTTCAACGTACACATTATGGACCTTAGGACGGAGCTTTGACGTCGAGTCTTTACGTCACTTTATGTCACTCAATTTACATTAGTGAGTAATAGCTAAGCGGCTCGCTGGGCCAGCGGGCCCAACGAAGGAGCGGAGAGGGCAGCGGAGCGCGAGACGAAATGAAGAGTAATAGCTAAGCGGCTTAGCGTCGCCCCGCTCGTTGAACGTAGAACGCACCTCGCGTTCCGCTGTGGAGTCAGTTGAGCGTAGCGTGAAGGCGCGTCCACTTGCTTTCGCCTTCGTTTTGCAGCCAAGCTGACCGCGTCTCGACAAGACGCGCTTGAGAAAAACGCGAAATGTATGCAGTTATCTGCACGTCTGTGAACACGCGATCAAATGTAATCTGTACGGAAAAGATGTCAAAGTAGCACGTACTTTCTCAAGTTTCTTGTGTCTTCTTGTCTCCTATTTCGAATCAAAAGATCAACACGAGTTTTCGATGATTTGAATCCACTTTAGGTCATCTCCAAACGGCCTCGCCTTCAGAGGTCTTCTTATGTTGAAAAGCAGCGCCGGGACATTTCGCCTGGAGCAGAGCGAGCGCTGCGTTGGCGGGTCTCGCCGACAACATGCCGCTGCCGCTTGTGTTGGAGGTCGCCCTCTTGTCTCGCGAAACCGCTGGTCCGCTGGCCACGCTCCGCTGAGCAGAGGATACCAGCGGCCGAGCGGTCCGCTCCGTAAAAACGCTGACTGTCCCAGCGTGCCGCACATGCGCAGTTGGTGTCTCCGCTCGTCCGCCGGGCCTGCTGGCCCGCTGAGGCGCTTAGCTAAAAAAGGTTGAACAGTACAATAATATCAACCATATAATTGTGACAGAACACTATAACACTCCTACAAGCACAAACCCTTTATACTAGTCGGCGACTACAACGTCGACATAGGATTCGCCCATTCGTCATCATTCACCTCGCGGAGATGCAGCATATGACGTCTCGATAAGCTCTACGATGCATTTCGTATGACTGCAAACAAACAACCACGAACAGGGGAACGTGCATGCACCTCGTCTTCGCCAACTTCAGGCTAGATCCGATCGAAGAACCAATGGATCTACATTTCACGGACCGCAATGCAGTAATAATGAAGGCAAAACGGAATCCACAACTCAACACGACACCCGAGTTATGACCAATAAAACACATTGTCTATAACTGCACACACGCGTTGTCACTCGTTTGCATGCGCGAGTGAGCAATGTCACGGGAGATTCACGGTTACCGAACGATCCCCAGTGCTTCGCCCAGTCATCATCATTCACTTCGTGGATATGCGTGAATTTTTTTATTGCGATAGCAATTATATGGACAGTCTCGACGGATTTTTGCCGTCGCCGTTGCCGTCATATCCTTCCGGTATGAAGTCTTCCGGTATGGAGATGAACGCGGCCGAAGCAGAGTTCAAACAAGCCGGTCCATCGCTCGGAGGGCTCGGCTAGCTCGGCGCGATAATCTAGTTGCGTGCCATGTCGCAAGACGCAGTGAGATGCCATGTTGCATCTCACAGGCTGGTTGCAACACTGCGGAAGCTACAAGGCTGCTTATTTAATAGGAAGAGCGAGCACCCGTCACGATGTATTCATGCCCCACAGCGTCTTCGCTCACGCGTTGGGCGAGTGAGCACACGGCAGCAACCGTAGAGTTTCCCACAAAGCTGCTTTTTAATTTTTTAAATATTTTTTTGCCTTTTTGGCCTTCTAAAAAAAATTCACCACCACCATATTGTATGAAACTCTATGGCAGCAATCAACGCTCTTAGCGTTGGGTAGCAACGGCAGCGCTGGATAAAGGCAATAAAATGAGTTGGACGAGTAAAGCGAGGACATAATAGCAATAAAAGCTCTTAGCGTAGGGCATCAAAGGTAGCGCCGGGGGGGAGAGAACAAAAACAACATGGCGGCACCCGTCGAAGCTAAAGCCTTTGAATGTATTTCATTCTGGGGCTTTAGTCGGAAGCTGGTTCCTTCCGCCTCGAAATTATGAAGTCGCCATCGTGAGCTCTGTGGCCCGCAAGTTTTAAACCGACGTTTGCGTTTGCGTTATATTTGCGTCCGACAGCAATGTATTCGTGTCTATTTTGCAATGTTTCCGAGATCCATTCTCCAATTCTCGGGGACAAGGCTTAGCAGGCGTAGATGAACAACAGCTGATCTCAATAATAAGGTCAAAACATGCCTGTTACTTTGTTCTCAGCGTGAGGTGACACAAAGCGATGATTGATTCCACCGTTTATTTATTGCTGTCAGGACAACGGGCAGTGCAGGGCTGGGCAAAGATACTTTGAAATTGTATCGCGATATGATACAAGGATACTCAGGCAAGAAGTATTTGAGATACAGATACAAGATACCACAACGCTGATTGTATCCGATACGATACATTTCAATTGTATCTTAAGATACTTCGATACATTCGATGAAAAAATCCGTAAACAGGGGGCGGGTGCTCGAGCCGACGTTTCGGCAAGGCTGGAACTCCAGCCTTGAAGAAGACAAGTCCACTTGTCGAAACGTCCGCTCGAGCACCCAGTCCCAGTTCACGGATTTTTTCGCCGCAAGCTTCCATCTTCCACATCCTGCCGTTTTTTTTTGGATTTCGATACATTCGGAAATTTGTTATTATATATCTCTCTTTACGGTAATGTAGCACTTAACGACGGTGCACAACGATTTTCGCTCGAAAATTTATTAACTGCAAGCAATTCGGTTTCACTTGAATGTAATGTCTGTTGGTATCTCAAAAGTTTTGTACTTCTAGCTCAAGCTACGTCAGTGTCATCCCGAAACAACTTATGGCGCTTCTTTAGCTGCTTAACATGATAGCTCTTTATACACTTCGCTGATAGCGGTTTTTGCTTGTCGCTTTTGTAATTGGGTGGAGTCGCTGCTCTGCTTGCCGATCAGCTAGCGTGTTTGGCATCTAATCACAAGAACTTCAATAAGACGCTTCCGCACATAGGTGCAAATACCGCTGTGGAGTTCTGCGTTGCCCGTGAACGTATCACGGTTTTCGCAATGCCCGATCACCGGACATGTAACATCAGCAACAATGCTAGTAGCGACATTCTTTGCGACGCACCGTGTTTACGTAGAGGACATAGAACTGCTATGACTGTTATATTCTACATATCTGCTGGCGTAAAGATTTCGTTAGCCGCGTACTCATGAATGCGCGATCTTTTAAGGAGTACTGACATGAATTTTAAAATTTTTCGGGTTGTTGCTCTAAATGAAAGCACGGGTGTCGAGAACCCTAAAAAGAGTGTCGTGGTGCCTGGGGATGCATTGCATATATTTTTAATACCGCTTCTTTCAACCAACAGTTTCGGTTTCGGTTTCGAGAGGGCGGCTTCATAGTGACGTGTCAAGTCGGCCCGTGACGTCACGGGCAGACTGCAACCCACGAAATATGCACCTGCTGTCCTTTGCTGTCAGTCGAACGTGGTTCATGATGAGTGAACTGTCGTCCAGTGCCTCCGACAGCGATTTCTGTGATTTAGGCTGCATGCAGAACCCAGATTTCGCAAACCAAGTGAGCTGACTTGAAACGTCATAGGGCTCTCCATGCGGTGAAGCTGCCTTGCAGATGCTGGGAGATGAAAACTTTAAAATCAAACTTAAATATTTATACGTGTTTCCCGGATGCGGTGTGGGGAGAGCGTTAACACTACATGCCAAAAACGTCCGTTTTGCTGCACTTCAAAATCGTGTCAGTACTCCTTTAACGATTTTCTTCTATGAGAGGACATCTGCAGCCCAGAAAACGTGTCAGACGTATTCTGTAGTTGCACAAAGCACCGCAGGACACCGCCGCTATTCACATTATATTGCCATTTAGAGCACCGATTACTTGGTGATTAGTGAAGGCTAAAAAAATAGAGAAACTAATGTAACTACGTAAAATAGAAACGCGGCTCCGTATCAAACACATTGAATAAATATAGAAGCATGATACAGGCGGCACGCCGAAGAGCTAATAATAATTGTTGCGTTTTATGTCCCAGAACCGCGATATGATTATGAGGGACGCCGAAGTGGAGGGCTCCGGAAATTTCGACCACGTGGCGTCCTAAAACTTAAATATAAGCACATGGGCATCGAAATGCGGCCACCGCTACCTACGGGTCAGCATTCAAGCACTATAACCACGACCACGGCGGGTAACCCCTAATAGCTATGATCATTACGCAGTTAAGGTAAGACCACAGAAAATTCAGCGCCTATGTAAAATAGCGTAAACCCGGTCGTTGGAACGCTCGTTATAAAAACGGAGCATTTTGTATAATAATGTTTCTCCAATCCCTTTGCTAACATCTTTGAAGTGGCTTCTAATAATTAACGTTCTTATCATGAAAACTCAATTTCGCTGTTTTACTAAGCAGTAAGCAGAATTTTGTTACTGTATACTCCAAGCACGCGCAGATTATTATATATTTGTTCTCAACGTCGTCTTGAAGTAACAGTAAGCTTAAGTGGAATATAAGTATTTAAACAGTAGCAGGAATGATACCGACAGCTAAAAGTAAGAATAAACCAGATAGCTTACCTTGCTAGCACGTTAAAGGAATATTGCCGTAAGCAGACCCGAAAAAACGCAATACATATAGACATAGCTAGGTAATGTATGGGATGGAAAAGGACAGTTTTGAAAAAAAGCTTGTGCTAATAATCAAATTATGATTTTGAGAACTAATTGAATAAAAGAAAAAGAGACGCCAAGATAGCTTCTGTTAAGTGAATGCTTTGTTCTGTTAGATCCAGCGTCTGTACCGGTGGTGCTGTAGCTGTCCGAATCTTGTCTGCATATAAGTCAATTTCATTGCATGTAAGTCAAACTTGCAGTGATGAGGTCCTTCAAATCGCCGATGTATGAAGGCCATGAGACGCAAAGAAACTCCCCCCTCCCCTTTTTTTGCATTCTTCAGACCTGTGCAACGAAGTACAACACGAGAGAAACTTCGGTAACGGCACTCTGCAGCGGCATCAGAATTTGTACGCGGCACAGGATAGTGGCAAAGAGCCAAGTAAAATAGCGCTGACAAACCTAAAAAGAAAAAAAAAAGAAATCGTGAACACAAAGTTCGTCTGGGAGTATAAGTTCGCGCGTTTGTCTGTCGAGACGACGCGAGCGCTACCACGTGACTCTGCTCCCTCAGTAGGGACGCTCAGAGCTCATCGTCCGCCCTTGCTGGAAAACTCTGGCGGAAAGATAATGTCTCGGGCTTCAGTTTTAATGTGGTGCCTTAGTGGGAGCAGTACCAGCTTGAGAAGCGGAGTTCAACTAACGTCTATTGTTTCGCACCGTGGGGTTGCGATCGCAGTATATCTTGTATCTTAAGATACACGATACATTCTTCAATGTATCGGAAATACAGATACTGGTACATGTCTTGCGAGGCGTATCGCGATACAGATACAAGATACCCAAAGAGTATCTAAGATAGTATCTAAGATACATGTATCTCCGATACTGCCCAGCACTGGCGGGCACGTAGCAAGCGCGAGCTCGGATCTAAGCGGGCGATCGCGTCTGCATGGGCGTCGCCATGTTGACAAGTTGCCATTATTGCATCGGCAACTGCCAATAATCGGCAGTTGCCGATGCAATAATGAAATGCTTATGATGTACATACGAACCGTGATTGGTGCATCACGTACTTCTTTGGCGTAGCATGTGCCAAACAAGCGCAGTTATCGTAAGTTTCGTAACCTCTCCAATTACAATGACATTACAAACAAAACTATGTTTTGCTGCGCAAGCACGTGATTTGCTTACACCTCGTAGCTTCCACCCTGCTGCAACCATCCATGGATGGGCGGGCAACACTTTTTATAGAGTAGCATAGAATTGGTAAAAAGCATAAACTATACTCCATAATGGCTCACACTTCTGACTATAAAAACAAACGCCACTACTTTTGAACGGTTATGCTTGAAAACTAAAGGATGATATGGCTACTTGCCTTTTGGATTGGTTTGCTTGCAAAAGTGCACCGCTTTGTCGAAGAGAGAGAGGGGGGGGAAAGAAAGCTTGTTTCATTGAAAAACAGGCTGGTCTAGCCGGCGTGTATTCGTCTATACGCGCACCACACTGAGAAATGTTGGTCACTTTGGAGACTAATTTTGCCCCTTCCGAAATGTATCATTATTGTCTTGCATTCTCTTTTTTTTTCTGTTTAAGGCTGTAGTACCTCCGATATACTTTCAGGTCGCGAATTGGATGCGTGTTACCAGCGTGGCATAGCATTACTGAAATTGGCAGTAATGTTGAACGAGCGCGGGATTCCCAAGAACCACGTGCGATAGAGAATACTGATTATTGCTTGGAAGTATGGCAATGGGAAACGAAGCAAGCATTTCGCTTTTATGGTACACATTGTAGGAAACTGGACGGAGCGGTAGAACGACTCCATAAAAAAGAAGTCGCAGAAGAATAGGAGCAAGGGAAGTGAACCTGGTCGCCTCCTGACCCTGGTACGGCGCATGGAAGATATGTTCTGTAGCGTTGGATGCAATCACACATCGATAAATAGCGAGAGCAAGTGCTTGCGACAACTTTTTTCCGCAAAAAAATTAGTCAGAGTGGAAGCTGAAAGCTGCACAAATAAGATTACTCCATCTTTTACTGAATCGAGAGACTAAAATAGAGAGAACGCCTGGAGGATCGTAGCAGCAGCAGCTGCATAAGCGTCATGGATGACTTGTAGGCGCTCATAATATCGTTCGCAACGTTAGCGCTGGATAACAAACAGACTGTACGACGAAACTGCTAGATTACAGTGTCCACATTCTTTAGCTTGCGGTCGGTGTGCTTTTCTCATTCGTGTTCCCACCGGGGCCTTCACGTCACCCGCTGGACAAATGACGTACATATGACTGTCGTCTTCAAGGCAAGGCGTAGTTTAGCAAAAACCAGACGGACGCAGCAGTAAGTGTGCGGGAGTGTGCCCGTATATACATATAATAAGAGCACGGCCGTCAATCAGTCAGTAGAATTAATCAGCCGCGTATAGCTCGGGCGTGTACGCGCTTCTGTATACCCTGCAAATGTCTCATCGTCCCGTCTGCAGACGGCGGCAAAGAATGCGTCCCGCCGGAACGATTCCCTTTCCTCGTGCAATTTATTGCCTGTCGTATAACGCGGCTGCATTGCGCGTTCGAACACGCGTACACGAGCATTCTTGTCCTCCTTGACAGCATGCGGCCGGATGGATTGGCCACAGGGCAGGATTGCATGCATGTCTCGTCGGGAAGGGGGTGGGGGGGAGGGGGTTCTTTGTCTGTCGAAGCACAGATTTGGCGAGACGAGTGAGTGGTCGCGTAGACAATGTCTATGGTGAACGATTAGAATTTTTTTGGTGCTGTAACATGGAACAACGCGCTTCTGGAAATAGGAGTGACACGTAACTGCGACCTTGCATGTGGTATCTATTCCTTCTCAGATAAAAATGTTAAGAATATAAAGTTTGCTCATGTTCATGTACAGAACCTTGTTCATGTACAAATCGCAGAGAGGAACTTGTAATGACGAGACTAAATCAGAGTTGTCTGTACCGTTAGTGTTGATATATTCCGTACAAATTCTGACGTATTCTGCAAGCACAGGTTCCACATCGACACATGGAATGTGAAACCACGGCAAGCTTGCAGCACGTACGCGCACTTGAACAAACTTCACTTCACACGCCACGGTGTAATCGCTCTACCTGAGCAACCAACAGAAATATCGAGTCACGTGTGGTAGCCTTGTGCGTTTCGCAAATACCATGTACAAGTTTTCCCCTTTTTAGAAGATACGTACAAGGAAAGCACACTGCATTTCAAAATACGGCTCTAATAGAGTGGGCCCCCTTGAAGCTGAATGTGATGAGAATCTCAAATCGAAGGATTCAATGATAAACATATATAACGATCAATTAGTTGCCTTTCTTTTTATGCTCCTTTATTTGCGGCGCTGAGGTGCATTCGGTACATGCCCAACTTCAGACCGTAATCCTATGCGTGTATAACCGCGTGTGGTGGCATAAAAAAAAAGAATCTCCTGTGTTGCCATTAATTAGTGGTACGTGCGGTTAGTGTTTCCGTCGGAGGGAACCGCTGTCACTGAAGGAAAACCCGAGACAGCGTATAAAGCATTCCTTCGCGCGTCGCACAAACAACATTTTTATTCTTTCGTGGCACGTCTCACGTTATGCCCCACTGCAGCTGTTCGCAGTGCGCCATCAAATGTTATTCGGACCGCTGATAAACGTTGCCGGCGATGCTTCGATGTTTCCAATTCCATTCAAATCAGCGCCAAATGCGCTCGCCAGTGCACCAGTTAAATGTTCTGCAGCTCGTAACTTCGATTTTCAGCCTTATACACTCTAAGAAAACAAAAAAAAACATGAGAGTACGAGTGACTAATTTCGGTTAATCCTAACCTGCCACGGATATGACTCCCTTTAAAGACGTTAACTTCTTTTAGGTCCCACGACTCTCCGACGAGAGTATAACGATCTCCTAAGAGAGCTTATGTGACTAAGAGAGTCATAGAGGTTGGAAGTCCGAACTCACGAAAAAAGAGCCAGGGGGACTATCTCTTTTTTTCTTAGAGTGTAGCGAGCACACACACCACACACACACACACACACAACACACACACACACACACACACACACACACATCACACAACACACACGCAACACACACACACACCCACAACAACACACACACCACACACACACACCACACACCACCCACGCACGCACGGCCACGCACACACCACACACAGTACCCACACACGTACACCCACACCACACACACACATATATATGTGGGAAAATGCGGCGCCTTCGGAATTGGTTTTCTGTAGTGCAGGATTTTAAGATGGTTAAAGGCACCCACTGTACTTTTTAATTAGTAGGGTGGTTCTGTCAAATGCATGTCAGAAACCCAACCCAACTTTGAGATTTCAAAAAGTGGCATCTAGTAATAATTACGAAGTACTGAATTTCAACCAAATTCAATGGGAACTTTAACAGAAACATGGAAGAATGCAACTGCCATTTCTTCTGACGGCGTGAATAACTCTGTAGCGCTAGGCATCTTAAGATGGTTAGAACATCACTTAGACAGTAATTAAGAAAGTTAAATTTTTAACTTTTTTATTAGTGGAGTTAGGCGACTGTGCTCAAATTGGGGCTTCGTGCCAGAAACCCATACCAACAATGGGGGGCCTCTAGTAATAATTACGCGGAAATTCAACCGAATTCGACGGCTTTCGCTGTTGAGAGCCCATTTCGTTGAATTTCATTACGCCACAACAATTACCAGAGGACGCTTTGAAATCTCAAAGCTCGGATGGGTTCCTCGCATGAAGAACCCCCCCAATTCTCCCATTTGACACAATCACCGAACTTCCACTAATTATATATATATATATATATATATACAGAGAAAGCAATAATATATATATACACATATATATATATATATATTATATATATAGCACCGGACAGCACCGGACCCTGATTGAGCCTACAACCGGATCGGCCCTGATCGCTACCAAACGAGCCCGCGTGACAACGGTGTTATACGTTGTCGCATGGTGCTATCATAGCCTTCACGCGCGAATTCACGTGACTGCGTACAACCTCCGCACGTGCACCTGCGTGTTTACGCGTAAGCAAAGATAAACATGTAGACGCGTCTTGACGACGAGACCGATGACTCGGTCAGCGAGCGCGTCGTGTCGTGCCGACACCGATACCTACGCTCTGCGGCGCGGCGACTGGGTTTTAACTGACACGTGACACCGCCCGCCACCCTCCATCTTTTATCGTCGACTATCGGCCGAGCAGGAGAAGCAGGCACCTATCAACACGTTTACTTTTGGTCGTTGGGGCCAGTTATTGAAACAGACAGACTGGACGCTAATAATACTTGGAAATTAAGACGATAGGATATCTTTTTTTTTTTTTTTTCATTTTGCCTGCGGTGGATGCTGAATCCAAATGGCAACGTTCTGTTTTTTGCATGAATTTCTGTAGTTTCACCGAACAGCCCGTTTGGTGAAGTTATTGAAACAGTTTTGGTGCAGACTACGCTAAGTACTGCATATATAAGTCTGGAGATAAAAACACTTAAACGATCGCCCAGGATATCTTTTTTTTTTTTTTTCATTTTGCCTGCGGTGGAAAATGCCTTGAAAAAATAATAAACCAAATGGCAACGTTCTGTTTTTGCATGAATTTCTGTAAAAAAACCACAATCTAATAACCGAATGCCAGTTGGTGAAACAGGAACTGTTTTTGGTGCAGAAAGAAACTTTCAACAGAAAGTGCCTGCAATACTATAAGTCACAGAAAGAAATGGAGATAAAAAACAACTACTTTGCAATTATCGCCCAATATCTATTACCAGTTTTTCAAACTCTTGACACTGATTGTAAAAATAATAAACTTTAGGTAGAATGACAGTTTCTCGATCGCGTAAAAAACACAATCTAATAACATGAACTGTTATTAAATAAATTAGAATGTTTCAGGATTTAGGGGAATACCACTCAAACTTATGAAAGTGCCTTCTGCACAGAAAGAAATGCGCGGTCTTTGTATGTTGAGATAAATGGCTTCAAGTCGAACAACAACCAATTAAAACCGGGGTGACCACAAGGTAGTATTCTGGGGCCTGTATTTGGACTTTTAAAGCCATAAATGATATAGTCGAATTGCGTATCTCAAACTGTTATTAAATAAATTAGAATGCTATGGATTTAGGGGATCCACTCAAACTTATGCACATTATTTTTTAGTGGAAAAGATTTTAGTATGTTGAGATAAATGGCTTCAAGTCGGCTTTAGCGGCCAACACCTTAAAACCGGGGTAAGCCACAAGTGATTGGTCTATTCTGGGCCTGTAGAACAATTTAATGTTAAATGAATCAAAAACAAAATGTATAGTCCTTTCCTAGAATCTCGGCATAAAATTGCAACGTCATAATATATGGTACCAAATTATGTTACCCTAGGCCCATTATTTTTTACTGGAGTGACCAAATTTAGTACAATTAAGACGCTTGGAGTGGTTTTTAATGAACAATATCCTGGCCAACACCTGATAAGCTTCGTGATTGGTCTACCAAGAACAATTTAATGTAAAGTTGAACGCGTGAATCAAAAACAAAATGGCACTTTAAATCGTTGTCGACGTTTTCCAGCCCGTTACTATAAAGGCATCATATATCAGCAGGTACCAAATTTTCCATACCCACTGTTACCCTAGCGCTTTATACAAAATTGCAGGGCAAAACACTAATTAAGTCCACGCTTGGAGTGGTTTTTAATGAACATATATCTGGAATGAGCTTCAAAAAAGAGCCATATAGCTTAAAGTTGAGACGCGTGGTTGGCACTTTAAATCGTTGTCGACGTCTTTGCCCGTTAAACCATACCATACCTTGAACACATAGAACATATATCAGTTAAACTATTTTCCATACCCACTTGAACTACTGGCTTTAGTTTGGGCAAACACTACGTCACAAATTTAAATACGCTAAAATACAGGTTGTTACAAAAAAGAGCGATCAGGGCAATAGAAAACATACCATACCTTGAACACATAGGAAACAGAGGGAAACTTTTTGTTAAACATAAAATTGACGCATTTCTGACACTGGCTAACGACATCTTGATACAATTCTCAAGCATTGTTACAATCCTACATTAGCGCAATAAAACCCCGAGGGAAACTGACGCATTTCTGTTATCTCGCCCAATTACGAACATCAGAGGCTTAGCCACATGTTGCTTTCAACTATACCAATCATATGAGCATAAAACCCGCAAGACATGGAAAATTCCGTTATCAAATTAAACACCATCGACAATTACGGCACTCAGAGGCTATTTTTGCCACATAGGTTGCAAACTATACTCAATTCATATGAGCAGCAAGACATAAAAAATCACAAATTAAACACCATCGTGTTGCTTGCACAAACACTCATTTTTTTGTTTTTTTTTTGTACATTCTTTACATAAGTGTACACTCTGTGTACCTTTCTTATGTACAAAAGCGATGATACACCTTACGAATAATTTTTTTTTTGTACCTTTTGTGTATCCCTCATTGTGTAAATATTCCTTTCTTATGTACAAAAGCGATTGTATACCTTGGCCTGTCATTTACTTCGCCTTTGCTTGTACGATTACTACTGTGTTCGTGTTTTATTTTATTTATTTTTTCCTTTTGGTTGTATTCTTGTACCTTGTTTTTACCCTGCCTTCATGACGCAGGGTGGACTTCGCCTTTTGCTTGTAGTCATTACTACTTGCTTTATTTTATTATTTTTTCATTCTAGCTTGTATTTTGTTTTTACCCTGTCATTGCTTTTTTGAGCAGGGTGGACGGTCTTAGTCAAGCGGCAATTTTTCGCAGCTTTTTGCCTTCCCCACCATGTTTTCGCCATTGTAAAATAAACACTGTTTTGGTGAAAAATAAACACTGAGATGATGATGATGATGATGATGATGTTTATGCCGGACTTGCGAAATTGTGGTTTATGGTTGGTGAAGCGGACGAAAACACGTATTTTAATTCGTCCTTGTTATGTTTAGCGCGGGGTAGAACTTCGCGTCAAGGAACGCGGGGGACCACAACGCTGGGGAACAACACCGCTGAAATCAACAAGAGTGAGCCTTCTTCAGAAATTGCGGGAATGTCGTCATGTGATGCTCAGTTCTTGTGCTTTGTTTTTTCTTTCTTACGCGGACCTGTTATTCGTTATTCGTAACTAAATGTAACTAAATGGGTTCGTTCGTAATTGTGTGATTTGCGTTCGTATTGCGCTATTTATTTTACTGTTATTTAGCGATCGCAGTTTATTTTACGTTACTGACGCTCGGGGCACATTATACATCTTCGGTGTCCTCGCACATTGATCTTCGGTTCGCCGCGATGGTGGTCGCGCTGCCCGCTGATAGGCGCATGCGCAAATGGCCGTGTGGTTGTAGCGCGCGCACACACGCACGCGCACACACGCACGCGCACACACACGCGCAAGCACATGCACAAAGAGAGACAGAGAGATAGCTGATGCGTGCATTCTATGTTATATAGCAGTAATGTAATTTCTAGTCTGGAGTTGTGACACGAATCACTCTAGCACTGTAGTTGGTAGCAGACAGGGCATTGCATTCTTCCCCCAGCAGACTTTTCCTTGCGTGATGCGTCGCCCAAGCGTGTCGCATCCGTGCACTGTTGGGACGCGTAGCTGAGAAGCTCAAGGGTAACTCTCAAACAAACAGTCGCTTCACCTTTCGGGTAGAACTGCCATATCTTAAGGAGACCCTTTCTTCGTGAACCTCTTCGGGTTTTACTGACCGTGGCTGCTGCTGTCTAACTCAAGTTACTTACGGGTACCCACTTCCTATGTGTTGATTCGCCATCGGTTTACGTTTCCGGTTATAGTTTATCCAAGGAATGCCTCTGGGAAAGTTTTCGTAAGATCACTGGCAACGTACAGAAAAAGGTGGAGGAGGCTAGGGTAGAGACGTCGCAATGCCCATAGGAGTGCTGGGGGAAAAACGTTATGAAAGAACTGAATCGGAGTATAATTCGCTCTGTAAGCATGGTCCTCCTCTCTTACTCTTCATGTGCGTAGGCTCTGGGCGTCAGTCAATTTCAATAAGAAACGCGAAGTGGTTCTTCACTTTAGTGGCCGTGGGCCACGACCGCATATGTTCATTTCAAATAATTTATATCATTGTGCTAACAATGCAATTAATAATAATATCTGGGGTTTAACGTCCCAAAATCACCATATGATTATGATAGACGCCGTAGTGGAGGGCTCTGGAAATTTCGACCACCTGGGGTTCTTTAACGTGCACCTAAATCTAAGTACACGGGCCTCAAACATTTTCGCCTCCATCGGAAATGCAGCCGCCGCGGCCGGGATTCGATCCCGCGAACTTCGGGTCAGCAATCGAGCGCCATAACCACTAGACCACCGTGGCGGAGCGTGCTAACAATGCAGCCTGATAAAATCAGTTAGGTGTGAGTGTCATTGTTTCCTGGTTCATTAATAGGGAACCATTTGTCAGGACCAGCAGATGTAAACAGTTCCTTTCGTGGTTACAAACGCTGATATCTAGGCTTGGTACACTGCGGGCAAAATAAATGCACCCGACTGATTCGAACCTCTTTACAGACTGATCAGAACGGGTCGCTATGTGAACATTTATTTCGATAACAGTTATGTGGACACTCCAGGCGAAACTGTTTACCCATTACTTTCGATGCGAAACTCCTTTCGCTTACGGCGCTAAAAAATGTTTACCATCACGTGGGCCAGTCGCTGCGATAAGGATCAGGCGCGGCTCGCAGGCAAAGGGGACGATCAGCACCGCTTAGTAATCACGTCGAGTTCCTTATCAGTGCAGGTACAACACGACACTATAGAATGCCGCTACAGCAATGGTGCTAATGCGGGCACGTGTACTAATGAGCTATCCCTCTGTGCCTTACAACGGGTCACGGGAGCTGTTTTGACGCTGTAGTCACTAGATTACCGCTCCACCAACGTCTAGACGCGATAACGAACGCCCAGACGCAATCTACATCCGTGTTTCAATAAGTGAGGTTTCAAAAGCATCGCTGGTTCCTTAGCCAGATAGCACGACCTACAAAGCCGATCACAGTCCACGCACAAAAATAAAGAAAAAAAAAAGTTGAATCGTGGGATGCAGTGTCTACGTTAACAGTAAGCGTCACTTACGTCTTTGTTATTAATTCTAAATAAATGGTAATTTAGACCGTCTAGCAGGCCATACCATGATTATTTGAATACTAATACTACTGCTCTCTCTCTCTCTCTCTCTCTCTCTCTATATAATATATATATATATATATATATTATTATATTATATATATATAATATTATATATTATATAATATATATATATATATATATTATAAAGGCGATTTATTGAGTGTGTAGCTGGTCGTGGTCGCGCAATCCCGAGAGCAGTTCGCTAGCTCGAGCCTTGCTGCACACTCGATGATGCTGCCTCTGCGCCAGAGCACTTCCTCTCGTTACAATTGCCCCGCTGAAAAAAAAGGAGCCATCCTGGCGACTAGTCGTCTGCAGGGACCGTAGAACCATGATACGGCTTGAGTCTCTGAACGTGTACAACCTCGCGGTTACGACGTCGCAGGTCAGACGGCGGCGTTAGAGGCTCAATAAGTAGTTCACTGGAGAAGTCTGTTCTAAAACGCGGTATGGCCCATCGTACTTAGGAAGAAGTTTGGAAGAGAGCCCTGGTGCGATGCGGCACTGAAAGCCACACAAGGGCACCCGGAAGAAAAACGGGAGTCGAGTTCTGGGCATCGTGGATTGCTTTTTGGCGGTTCTGGTCATCGGAGGTAAAGCGGCGGGCCAGCTGGCGACACTCTTCTGCGTGTCTGGCGGCGTCCAAGATCGTCGGGCATTCGGACGTGTCCGGTCGATAGGGCAGAATGGTGTCAATGGTGTGGGAAGGGTGGCGACCGTAAAGGAGGTAAAAAGGGGAGAAACCAGTCGTAGCTTGCGTCGCGGTATTGTAGGCGTAGGTTATGAATGGAAGAACTAGGTCCCAATTAGAGTGATCAGTTGTGACTTACATAGCGAGCATGTCACCAAGAGTTCTATTAAAGCGCTCTGTAATGCCATTTGTTTGGGGATGATAAGCGGTGCATGTGCGATTACAATAGCACACTCAGCGAGCAGTTTTTCAATGACTCGGATAAGAAGGCACGGCCACGGTCGCTGAGGAGTTCTCGAGGACCTCCATGACGCAGCACAAAACGGCGCAGTATGAAAGTGGCGATATCCTGTGCCGTAGCACTTTGAAGAGCAGCAGTCTCGGCATAGCGTGTCAAGTAGTCGACTGCAGTGCTATTATCCACCTGTTGCCGGTAGGAGTCAATGGAAGCGGACCATAAAATCTATACCGACCCGATCGAAAGGTGGGAAGGGCATGGCAGAGGCTGTAGTTCACCGGCGGAGACGTGCGGTGGAGATTTTCGGCGTTGACATTCGCGGCAAGAGCGGACGAAGTTGCGGACGAAGGTATACAGCCACGCCAGTAGTAACGGTGTCGCAGTCTTTCGTACGTCTTGAAGACTCCTGCGTGGCCACACTGTGGGTCAGCGTGAAAAGAGGAACAGATCTCCGACCTCAAGGCTCGCCGGGACTACGAGCAGCCACTTGCGACCTTCTAGTGCATAGTTGCGTCGATAGAGGAGCTTGTCGCGAATCGCAAAGTGCGGAATTGGCGCCGGAGCGTTCGTGGGGGGTGTTGGGACTTTAGAGGGGGTCGGAGAGAAGGTCGAGAAGAGACATGTCCACGAAGGGGGGTCTTGGCTTTGCTCCCCAGCAATGTTGTCGAAGTCAAGAGATGACAATGTGCTCTCACATGCAGTCAGCAGTGGCCGTCAGGGAGAGGAGGGGACGGGAAGAGCGCGTCAGCGTCAGG